>NW_017298365.1:71755-76729 GCF_001594075.2 Trachymyrmex cornetzi
TTTAGCATCCCCTTAAGGCCATGGCACATAAAAAAACTTAAGGCGTAAGACTTAAGTACTAAGCGAATAGACCAATCACAATAGAGACCGTAAGACCATACGTAAGCAATAGCGAATCCAACATATTGATTTCGTTACTGCTTAAGTCTTACATCTTCAGTTTTTTTATGTGCCATGGCCTTTACAGCGTAGTATTAGGCGTCGTCTACAATACACGGAGTAAGAAGTAAGAGTAAGAAATTGACCAATCACAGTCGATTATTCTTCTCACATTCGACTGTGATTGGTCAATTTCTTACTCTTACTTCTTACTCCGTGTATTGTAGACGACGCCTTACAGCACCGCACCACGATAAATGGCTAAATTGTAGGCGTGGAAAAGTGACGTTTTGATGACGAAATTTATATTGCATGCCATTTCGTTATTATTTGTTTGTGAAAATGTGACTTGTCTTGTACTTCTCAAAGTCGCTAGGTTCACTTTACGTACCATTTACTGTCCTGGGAGGACAGGTCATTTTTCATCGATTTTTACAAGTGTTTTAAAGCGATCTTCTCATTTTGTTTCATCAAATTGTCTTTATTTAAAAATGGCGTGCAACATAAATTAATGTGATAAATTACAAATTAATAAAAAACTAATAAGTTTTTATAGACTTCTTTAATTAAACCAATTAATAAAACCATAAAATATGTATTACAGGCAATAGGAGTCGACGCTGGTTATCAATTAGCGCAAATTTTCTTAATACTAAACCTTAACTTTGAACGTTTCCACTCATAGTCTGAGTCTTCATCAGCAATCTTTCCTCCTAGGGATCGATTCTGTATCTTGAAACGAGGTGAAAATTATAAAAGTGAGTGAATTTACTAGAATACTGATAATTTCATTGGTCAATACCTAGTAAATTTGCTCACTTTTGTAATTTTCACCTTAATTGAAGATACAGAATCGACCCCCTAGTGCAATGACTTACCTCACAACAGTAAACGGTTCAATTTTTGAGAGGAAAAACGTTGGAGATATCATTTTGTCATGCAATATTCCAATCGTTGGGCTAGGGGGAAACATTGCTGATAAAGACTCAAACATTCAAAGTTAAGGTTTATATTTTTAGTATTAACAAAAATTGCGCTGATTCATAACCAGCGTCGACTCCTATTGCCTGTAATACATATTTTATGGTTTTATTAATTGTTATAAATTAATGTGTCATTCCTTGCTTCTGACGTCACGATTTCAACACGGCCGCTGCGACTAGTCAGCGGAGCCTTAATATCTGCGACAAAGTAACATAATTAACGTTTTATAATAATGTCTTAAATTTACTCATCCTTTTGATAAAATTTATGCAAGTATCCGAACTGTCAAGAATAATAGTATATATTTAACGCTTATTAAATTATTTATTTCAATTAGATTTGACAGTTTATGTTGCAAATAAAACAAAGAGAGGTAAAATTTGGCTTGGGACATTTCTACTTTGGATATAATTACTTTGGATTTATGTAGTACCCTGCACAGCATTAACTGTCAATATAATTTTAGGAACTGATTTCATTAATCAAGTCGAAATTAGAATTGATCAAAACGGAATTAGGGTTAATAAGCCTAGTGCTCCGATTTTCCTTGCAAATATTGAGTTACAGCCGGATAAAGAGGATGATGTGATCCATACTGCCGTAACGATTGATAGAGAATCTAAGGACGTTGTAGAAAAGATGATGTTGACGTACCAACCCAACAAAATTAAGACAACTGGTATTGAATTAAAAATTACAATGAAGGACGAAGCGCCAATTTATCGGAGTCCACGGCGTTTAGCGTTAAAGGAAAGAGATATTGTTGAGAAACAGGTGGACGACTGGGTAAGCGAGGGAATTGTTGAACCTTGTTCGTCTGAATATGCGAGTCCCGTAGTGGTTGTTAAAAAGAAAGACGGTTCTCCTCGACTGTGTGTCGATTACAGGAAACTAAACAGATTAATGGTCAAGGATAAATATCCACTTCCGATAATAGAGGATCAAATAGATCAGTTAGCAGAAGCTCGCATATTCAGTACGATAGATCTTAAGAACGGATTCTTTCATGTAAACATAGAGAAGCAAAACCGTAAGTATGTATATACTGCTTTTGTTACACATCAGGGGCAGTATCACTTTTTGAAAGTGCCTTTCGGTTTGTGCAATTCACCTCCTGTTTTCCAAAGGTTTATAAATCACATATTCCGTCCTCTTGTTAACGAAGGAATTGCATTGCTATATCTAGACGATGTAATAGTAATTGCAGCTAATCTGGAGGAAGGTATAAGACGTTTACGTAGAGTTCTTCAAACAGCAAGTGACTACGGTTTAGATATCAATAAGAGTAAATGTCAGTTGCTGCAACCAAAGATAGAATACCTTGGGTATACAATAGAGAACGGGAAAATCTATCCGTCCCCCGATAAAGTAAAAGCTGTTTTGAATTTTCCAGAGCCAAGCTCATTAAGAGATATTCAGAGTTTTCTTGGACTCTCCGGTTATTTTCGAAAATTTATCGAGTCTTACGCAATTAAGGCGAAGCCGCTCAGTGATATGCTTAGAAAAGAAAATTCATTCCAGTTCGCTTCAAAAGAGAAAGAGTCCTTTGAACGATTAAAGTTGGATTTAAGTCGCGGTCCAGTTTTAAAGATTTTTAACCCAAAAAATGAAACCCAATTACATACTGACGCGTGTAAAGACGGTTTCGGGGCAATGTTATTGCAGAAAAGTCCTGACGACGACAAGTGGCATCCGGTACATTATATGAGTCATAAGACAACCGAAGTCGAGTCTAGATATACGAGTTATGAGCTGGAAGTGTTGGCCGTGATAAAAGCCTTAGAGAAGTTCCGCCACTATCTTTTAGGAATACGTTTCAAGATTTTTACTGATTGTATAGCTTTTAAGCAAACGATGAACAAGATTAAATTATCCGCTAAGATTGCGAGATGGGCATTGTTGATTCGACGTGACCGTTGAGCATAGGGTTAATTCTAGAATGAGACATGTTGATTCTCTTAGTCGTTATCCAGTTATGGTGATTAGTAGTGAAGATAGCATCCTGGTTAGAATTAAAAATACCCAGAGAAATGATTCGGAGCTACGGGCTATTATGGAAGTTCTAAAGGAAAAACCTTACCATGATTACATTTTACATGATGACGTGTTGTATAAATATAAAGACGGTCAAGAGTTATTGGTGATCCCGCGAGACATGCAAAACGAAGTGATCCAAATGGCTCATAGCAAGGGTCATTTCTCGGTCAAACGCACGGGAGAAGACATTAAACAAGAGTTTTACATACCGAAGCTCACAGCGAAAATAGAAAATGTAATAGCGAACTGCGTACCCTGTTTGTTAGGTAGCAAAAAAGTGGGTAAACCCGAAGGGTTCCTTAATCCGTTGCCGAAAGGTGATGTGCCATTGCATACATATCACTTAGATCATTTAGGACCATTAGCTTTCACTAACAAAAATTATAATCACATTTTAGCCATAGTGGATAGTTTTACTAAATTTACGTGGTTGTATCCCACTAAGTCTACGACGTCTAAAGAAGTAATTACTAAGTTGCAAATGCAGAGCCAAGTGTTTGGCAACCCGTCTTGTATGATTACCGATAGAGGTACCGCATTTTCCTCTTCCGAGTTTGAAAACTATTGTAAGGAACAGGGAATTAAGCACGCGATGGTTACCACCGGTCTACCGCGAGCAAATGGACAGGTAGAAAGAATTAATCGTACAATTATTCCAGTATTGACGAAACTCTCAATAAGTGATCCCACGAAGTGGTACAAACACGTATCAACAATTCAGCAAGTATTAAACTCTACTTTTCGAAGGAGTATTGGCATGACTCCATTTGAGTTGTTAACCGGAATCAGAATGAGATTAAAGGACGATTTAACTGTTAAAAATGCGCTCGAAGGAGAATTTCGATTGCAATTCGAGCAAGATCGTGACCATTTGCGAGCGTTAACTAAGGAACAAATACTTAAGGTACAAGATGAGAATCTCCGAACCTATAATTTAAGAAGACGCGAACCGACTAAATATAAAATAAACGATCTCGTCTCCATTAAAAGAGTACAGATGGGCCCCGGTAAGAAACTTTGTGCTAAGTACCTTGGTCCTTATCGAATTGTAAAGGTCAAGCCTAATAACTCTTACGATGTAAAACGGGAGGTGCCCGGCGACGGTCCAATGATAACGAGTACATGTGCGGAGTACATAAAATCATGGTCTTCCACGTTATGACCATTCGAGGCGAATGGGTATTCAGGACGGCAGAGTTGTGGGAATGTGTATGAATGTTGATTTGTAGAGCGCGCGCCCTCATAATAGGGATTTTCACTAGTTTTTCCCATGACCCGTCCGAAGCAGCGGCGCGGCAATCGCATCGCAACGCATCGCTGTTGGCAACAGCGATGAAGGAGGAGAATTAATTCTTAATCGAATCCTTGGAGAGATTGGTGTGTGTACAGTAGGACAGCGAGTGATTAACTTAATGTACTTTTCTATAATTAGACTCATTAATGGATCAACTCAACGTGACTTATTAACGGTCCTGATTATAACTGTAACCCCGTCATCCTAATATATATTAAGGAGAGGGGGCTGATTAATATTTCTATGATTATAATAATATTTAGAAGGATTATTCTAGGGTCTTTGATAGGGTGAATTTTTTATTTTGATTTTTATGTAGTTTATTTATCATTGGTTAATAAATTAGCTACTTTGGGATGTTGTTTTTTAGGGGGCTTATTAGCACGGCTAATAATAATTTTGAGAAAGTTTATATGGATATATTATTATGTTTATTTTTTTAGATCAATATGATTTTTAAGCAGAGTGTATAGGTGAATTTATAAGCCCGTTAATGAGGTGGGTGTGAAATTTAGAATTCTAGATAAAAGATGAGTTGAATTTTTAGAGGGGGGGGGGGG
>NW_017298365.1:76747-78048 GCF_001594075.2 Trachymyrmex cornetzi
TTTTTGGAATTTCAAATAAGAAATATTTATTATAAGTTATATATATTTGTGTTTATTTTTGTTTATTTTAATGTGATTGTGTATGTAGTAGATTAAGTGTAAGGAGTAGAATGGGGCTGAAAGTTTAGATTTAAATAGCTTATAATAATAAAGTATAATATTGAAGATATTAAGAAAATTTAATAATGAAATTTTTAAATAAATATTTAAGAATAAAATTATTTTTATAACGAAAATATACTGTTTTAATTAAACTATATTTAATTGAAGTAATTATGAGAGTTTCATAATAGAAATGAATTAGAAGTTCAATTTATATTTACTTCAACTAGAAGTATTTATTCAATGATATTATTAACAATAATATACCTCTTTTTGGTTTTAGTTAATTTAACTGGGTTTAGCGGGGACATAAGTTATAATAATGTTTAATTTTTGGGTGAATTCTTAGATTAGGAAAAATCAATAGTTTAATTTGAAGTTAAAATGTAAATAATTACTTTAAGAATTAGTAAATTGCAAGGATTGTTTGTGGAAATAGCTATAAGAGGAGGGGGCGGGGGCTGATGAATAAGATATATAATGGTTAAAATTAATTATTATTTTTAAGTGCAATTTAAATGTTATATTAATTAACTAATATCCTATGGGAACGAATTATTGTATTTATTAAAAATTTTAGAGTTTTCAATCAAGGGAGTTTTCACCATATTCGATATATAGTCCTAGTGTTAAAATAAATAAAAATAAGAAAGAGCATAGTAAAATAAATGGATTAAAATTTGATATTTAAAAAATTAAGGGCAGGAGGAGGGCAATTTCAATGCTGTAAAGCACTATCTATAACGTAAAAAACTTGCAGATCTGTAAATTATACGTTGTATGACTTTAAGGAATTTATTACACGTAATACTCTAACATTTCTAAGATTTCTCATACCATAATTCCCGATGAAAACATAAATCTGAATAGATAATGTATATTGTTTCAAAAATCATTATAAAAATACAAAAATTCTTAGAAATATTGTAAGATACAATGAGAATTTTTTTCAGAGTGATTTTGCTATAATACATAAAATTTGGTAGAAATATAGAATACCTAAAATTACATTTGATCATCAAGATAAATTATATAAAATACTCAAGCATGATGATAATGCCGTAAAAAGTTGTAACAGTATAGTAATCAGTTTATGCGTTCAATATAATTACTTAGATAGTTCAATAAAATTATTTTTAAAACTGTATTTATAACTAAATTTTTAGATACTTCAGCAGAATCGTTCTTTCTGTGCAATT
>NW_017298365.1:78221-83875 GCF_001594075.2 Trachymyrmex cornetzi
ATAACTTTCGAAAGTAATAAGATTTTATATTTTATATAAACAATGAGGAGGATTAATAAAAGAGAATATTATTTCAAAAAATTGTGTTTGTTTGCAGGATACATAAATGCATGGCTCAAATCGAAGTTTGGTCGATTGCAATGCGATCCATATTTTCCTGAATATGTGGAACTCTTTAAACGTATGCTCTTAGCAAAGGAACCAAAAGATGTGTTAGTAGAGCCTCTAAAAATGTTATTTAGAATAATTCATCCCATTTATTATATAAACAAATTCTTATATGAAATAACTTACAATACACAGCCCAACGACAGAAAGAAATACAGATCAAAATATCCAATACGTTCTCTCACGTGCAAAGATGTATTCGTGGCACGTCAAATGTCTGGTGTCGATTCAGCGGGGAATTAGATGTATCGACCAACAACTTGAAATTCATTTGAAGCAAATTAAAGAATGCTTAGAAACGAGCACGGTTCCGCTTGGGCAACTTCATGTAGACTTTTTCCTCGATCAGGCTATATACGTATTACTTGCGTTAAAGTGGTATTTTTTAAATATATTACGTTATTTGTGACTCAATGCAGATGAAAGACTCAAATGAAGGAAAATTATTTGATGCTTGTTTGGATGAAAATAATGAAGATTATGAAAAAAGGATTACGACCGAATTATTAGACAAGACAAATGCCTTCACATATCAGAACAGACACGAGAGAGAAAAAATTTCTCTTTCTCGAGATTATCAATCGACGATTTACCCAACCAAGCTTATAAAACCGAATTTTATCGTTGATTTGATGGATACACCGGGAGATTTTATTCCAATTGGAAGTCCTTGTTCAAAATTATATGGTACTATTAAAACAATAACTTATAACATATTGCTATTGAAAACTGATTTATTATTATGAGGATTATAATATGGCAACAATTTTTTAATAAAATAATATTTTGATTTTAATCAATCTTATAATATTTATTTAGAAAAAAATCACAGAAAGTTATTACGAAATTCTTGTCTTATATACATATAATTGTATATAACATATGTTAATTTTTTATAACTATAGATAATTTTATACAATTTTATATTTTTAATATTTTATACTTATATATAATTATATAAGAAATATTTTTTCTCGGATTATGCATATAACTTCAATATATAAAATATTTTACTAAAGTTATCAGCTTCAACTCAAATCGACACGTGTCGTTAAAAGCCATCTGAGTGAAAAGCATCCATTAAACGTATTTGTACCTAGCATAAAGACATAATGTTGCAAGTATAGTTACGTATATAATTGTTTATCCTTCATAACACTTTAATAAATATTCCGCAATAATAAATGCAATCTAATCTAGATTATCTATGTGCACATTCTGTCGCTCAATACTTGCTAGTTGAACGGCATATATATACATACGTTATACGACATTATATATTTAAATAATTATAGCGTTATATATTTAAGTAATTATAGCATTTACTTATTAAATAATGCATATCATGTTTATTAGCATTTGCTTATCTTTTTCAAGTGTCAATTATTTTTTTATTTATTAACAATAGCTCTGCATATTCCATTAACGTCGTTAAATAATAAAACGTGAGACATAAAGTAGGATGTATACCTACAAAAATTAATTCAAAGTGTTATATCGTAAGAATTCCTTTTACAGGAGATTGTAAAGAGCATTAGATTTCATAAAAAATGTCAATATCATGCTCAATTGAAATTAAATCCAAAAAGGATAAAGCATTTGGTTAACTTATCCGTAATTACTACATGGAGTCTAATTGTGGACAATTGTCATTACTTCATTTAATTAAAATTAAAACATATGAAACGGTCGAATTGAAATAAAATCATCCATAATGTAATATTTATGATCGATCATAATTATTAAATATTTCATTAAATGTTTGATATCGTTCTAGATTAAAATATAAATTTTTTTTTCAAGATGATCCATGACTAGTGGCCTTAATCTACATATATAAAAAAAAATTCCGTGAAAAGAAAGGCAATCTAATCTAGATTATCTGTGTGTCTATTCTGTTGTTCAATACTTGTTGAACGGCACTTACATACGTTATATCTCCCAGTGTACATATCTTACAGTGTAGTTCTCACAAAGTTCCTAGAGAAACTGTGGAATCAATTTCTGAAAATCTTATAAAAAGTATTAAAACGTGTTTGTACTTGGAGCAGCAAAAACTAATTCAGTTAAAATGCTACCCGACTCGGAAACTATGACCCTAGAAAGAGCGCTGGCACCATTAATGACCATCGGCGCGTTCTGCAATTTGGCCATGTTCGAATATCCTCTTGGACAATTTAGGATGTATATCACTTGCCTGTATGGTTTAGCCAAATGGAGCCTTCTTACGTACTCCTTTTACTATCCATATTACATCGTTAGTTTTGAAATGAAAACAATATACATCTTAGATATCATATCGTTGCTCAACATTATATTAATTCCCATAAGCATCTGCCGTTTTAAGGTAAAAATTTAAAATATATTCCCGATTACTATATAATAATATTTGATCTTTTGATATTACATATCTTTTGTTTAGTAGTGTTTTTAATTGAGAGCATTAAAGGAGCCTTAAATTCACAATTACAGGCTAATACAAATTTATGAAAAGTTTTTATAAAAGGCATTCGTTACCTTCAACTATGACCTACTTTTAGTCAAACTCAAGCTATTGCAGTCTATCCCATTCGGTCCTCTCGCTAATCTACTCGTTCCTTACAATTCGCACCCAGCAAGCCCTCATGTATAATCCTTTTCCTCTTTTCTCCTCTCCTCGTGAAATTTCCTCTGGAGTACCACAGTGTTCAATTCTCGGACTTTTACTTTTAATATTTTTGTTTCTGATTTGTCTAATGTTTCTCTGTCCTCCGATTTCTTCATTTATGCAGACGACGTAATTCTTCTCAAATCCTTTCATCCATTCGATGCTTTAACAGACTGTTCCGCTTTAAATAAAAATCTAAAATCTATTGCCGAATGAACAATTCAAGTATTGAAATATACAAAATTATAGACTTCTTTAATTAATACCATAAAGTACAACAGCGAAATTCAACTGGGTGTTAGGAGTCCCTGAGCTGGATGCTATCTTGCGCAAAAATTAATTGTGAATAACAAATTAGATTTGTACGTTTTAGCTCACGTTTTGAACCATCCTCACCAATAACAATTACCGCTAATCGCGCTAAATAGCGCGCAGACTCCTAACGCGCAGATGAATTTCGGTGTTATAATCTATTGCCGAATGGTCTCTACTAATAATTCGCTGCATCTAAATCCCTATAAATCATCCTTGCTTATCGGTTCCTCAACATTATTATCTCGTATTCAATCTTTCCATATTTCTCTTAACTCTGTTCCAATTCCTCGCTCCTCTATTGAAATTCTTGGTGTCCATGTTGAATCTTCGTATTCGATTCACACGTGGCCGTTAAGTGTCGGGCTGCATACACCTGTCTATATATTCTTTATCTCCTTCCCTTCACCACATCCTTTCCTGCTCTCAAAAACCCCCCACTTCTCAATTATGCGTTATTTCGTTATTTAACTACGTTGATGTCGTCTACGTTCTGGCTCTTAATCAACAACTCCTGAATCGTGTACAGCGTATCCAAAATTCTTGCCTCAGCTTCTGTTATTGTGTCAGTAAATACGACCATATCTCTGTATTATCAGAGATCTGGCTGGCTTAAAACGTTTTTTTCTTCACCTATGCTGTCTTGTTTTTTATCTCCTTCGCTCCAATACTCCTTTATATTTGCGACGCATCCTTCAGTTGAACTCCGAGCTTCATTTTACTTTTAACTCTCTTGTCACCAGGTACCAATATTACGTATCCTTGCCATTTATCGTTCCACGAAGTTCCGTGCTGCTTTCTCCTACACCTCAGTTAAATGTTGTAATTCTCTTCCTGTATCAATAAAATCCATTCCCTCTTTGTCCTGTTTTCCTTCTGCTACCTCACGTTTCATCTCATCACTCACAGTATTTAAGCAAGACTGATGTAACTGGTAAATGTAGGTGCTTGCGCGCGCGCGTGTGTGTTGTGTGTGTGCATGCGTGTGTATATGATTTTAACTATTGTTTCATCACTCGGAACATCATTAACTCAGAATTAGTTGCGGTTTTTTGTTGCTGATAGGCTTTGTAATAGCAGCTTTGCTGACGTCTAACCATTTGCAAGCTACTATAGTCTATCGTATCATATTTTTTATTTATGTTTATTATTCTTTTAACATGTAATCTTTTCCATAGCGCTTTGCAATATACTAATTTAAATTTTTAAAAAGTTCCTTTTAACAGATCGATTTTAATACTTAATTTATTACAATGTTACTCTTCATCACATTCCGTATAAACATTGCAATAACAATTTTTACTCAAATATAAAATTACAATAATTTTGTTCGTGTCGCATAATCGATCAATATGATTTTTTTAAAGGAATTGAAAATATGTTTACATGAACTTGCTATAGTAGACCACACGTTGGAAGCTTTCGGAACGCCAAAGAAATATCAAAAGCTACGTAATTGGATAATTCGAATAATTATCGGATTGATTGTATACGTTTGTTATTTTGTAACATATAATGCTTTTTTGTATTCTTTTCGTTACGACACAACTATATCTCGGGGCGAGATCTTAGATATATTTCTGCTGTATTACCCGAACAATGCCGTTGCCTTAAGTGCTCTGATTTCTGCAGCTATCCTTGGGTTAGTATTATATAGATATGTGTACATTTAATTTGTAAGTTATTTTTATTGATATTGTGCGTCAAAATGTTTACAGAGTGAAACACTTAAAGACCTTCTGGTACATACAATATAAAAAAAGAGAGCCATTTCCGTCAATGACCATTACCATGACAACATATGTATGTTGTCTGTATTGTCTATACAAAACATATATACAATACTTATTTTGAGTATTAAAAATATACTAAACAACAATTATTTAAAATAAATAAATAATCACTACCTTTTATTATTAAATATTCGTAAGAGTTGAACATCTTTAAGAAACGCTGTGACGGAAATAATGTTGAGTAAAGTATGTAATCGAATAAACATATATGGTCAGGATTTTCCTCTCCGATGAACCTGACCTTGACATATGTCGTCATAAAAAAATGACGGTAAAATTGTAACATAAAAAATAAGAGTAAAATCATCTTAAAAAAGTAATTTCCAAACTAACGGTAAAAGTAACTTCATCCCTGGCTGTAAGGTAAAGCTGCGCCGCATGTCAACAAGTAGATATATTACGTTTGAATTAACGCTACGCAGTTTGAAAAAATAATTCAAACTTTTTCATTTTTTTCCTTTTTATTTGACATTCAAAAAAATAGAAAAAATTAACGTTATTATAGACTATTAATTCTAGTTTGTGCGATAATGATATGTTCTCTGAGTATAACCGTAAAAGTAGAAGTCAGTCGGACTAATAGTCTTTTTGGAATCGTGATTACCATATTCGAAACACGGTTTCGGGAAAAACGCGAATAAAATTCTGAAACATTTTCGTACAAGAACCGCTCCGTTTTCCGTTAGGAGCGAAAGTGACACTCAGAAGGGAACGAAACTCTGCTCTATTGGATA
>NW_017298365.1:83939-85185 GCF_001594075.2 Trachymyrmex cornetzi
TTGATTGGGGCGCGCTATTTGAATCGATCGAGTGGCCCCAAACATTACATCATTTTATCTCGTATATTTTGGACAATTTCGATTTCTCCTAAAAATCGTTTTTGTGGCATATTCTTAAGACTAAGTTTTCAAAGAAAGCAAACAAAAATCGATTATTTTTACTCTTAAAATTAAAAACCTAGTTAAAATGCATTTGTCTAACAATTGCTTAGCAATTTCATGTAACATTTCCCAGCTTATCACTGATTGCCAAATTGTTATTTTCTGTATGGCACGTATTCAGGTGGCTTTCTTTTTCGTAATCTAAAAATTATAAGTTTTGGACAAAACACATTTAAAAATTCTGCTGCTCATATATGTATAAATATTATATATTGAAATATAAAAAGTAATAATTAAATTCTAATTTAGTCCGACTTCTGATTATTTATTAACGCGGTAAATATGTAGATTAGGGGAGCCCCCCGCAATGACCTTGACCTTGACATATGTTGTCAAGGTCATGACCCCGAGTGACCTCGAGGAAGTTTTAATTGCAGGACGTTACTCATTAAGAAGTTATAAACAAAAGAAGTTTACGAAATAACTTCTTTTTACTATAGGGGCTTACGACTCTCACCTCCGACTCTAACCACTCCTACTTCAGGGGCACACGATTCTCACCTTCGACTCTCACTCTCTCCTACCCCCTGCTTTAGGGGCGCCCGACTCTCACCTTCGACTCTCGCCCCCCTCCCCCTGCTTCAGAGGCGCCCGACTCTCACCTTCGACTCTCGCCCCCCTCCCCCTGCTTCAGAGGCGCCCGACTCTCACCTTCGACTCTCGCCCCCCTCCCCCTGCTTCAGAGGCGCCCGACTCTCACCTTCGACTCTCGCCCCCCTCCCCCTGCTTCAGAGGCGCCCGACTCTCACCTTCGACTCTCACTCTCTCCTACCCCCTGCTTTAGGGGCGCCCGACTCTCACCTTCGACTCTCACCCCCCTCTGCCCCCTGCTTCAGAGGTGCCCGACTCTCACCTTCGACTTTCACCCCATCTACCCTCTGCCTCAAGGGCGCACAGCTCTTACCTTCGCGTGAAAAGTCGTTGCCTTGCTAAATATCGAATAAATGCTTTTTTCGATATTATGAGTGCTTTGTATCCATTACATGATAATTAAATTCATTTGCAAATATGTTGAATACATTTTATTATTATTTCTTGTTGAAGAGGGGGGCTGGAAGTCGAAGGTGAGAGTCGGGCGCCCCTG
>NW_017298365.1:85752-86776 GCF_001594075.2 Trachymyrmex cornetzi
GGGGGGGGGGCTCCCCTAATCTACATATTTACCATTAACGCAATTAGCGTTAATATGCTTATACATAATGTATATGTTATAATGTTAATAAAAGATATAACTAAGTCTTTTTTAATTCAGATGCATAAGCTCCAGATTTCATCGAGTCAATGAACGTTTACTAATTGTATTATATTCTGATCTGTTCGAAAGCAGTGCAGATTACAGAAGACCAAACAGATCCATCTTTGTACATCAGCGGATAACAGAACCTAAAGATCACAATCAATGTGTTATATGGACTTTAATGTAATAATTAGTTAATAGAATTACTGTGTACACACATTCACGCGAATGTATATATATATATGTATATATTTATTTATATACATATATACAGGATGTCTCAATCTAATTTTCACATCGACATATTTTAAAAAGTATTAAAAAATGCTTTCTGTGAATGTGCAATAGCTTCGTGCGAGACCTATTGGGATCACGTTATTCTTTTCTAAATAGAGTTACGATGAGAGATGCAATGAAAAAGATGTAATATTTATCCACGGTTTTTAAAATGGAAATATATGATTTTTTACGTAATATGATTTTTCTATAATCATTCTGCATGTAAAAGTATTAAGTTAGATATATGAAGAACCAATAATTTATGAGATATTATAGACACACTTCTCTGGCACATATAATTGACATCATACATTAAATATCTCGGAAAGCAGTAATTTTTTGATAATCGTAATATCCTAATACTTTTACGAATAGAATAATGAGATAAATCAGGTGTAAAGCTAACATATACTTGTTTGTTTAACAGAATTATTCATTGTGCCTAAGTATTTTTTTGGTATAACTTTAAAGAATTAGCGACTTCTTTCACCAATTTCAATAATCTTGACATATATTTTCAAATAAAATTTATGATATTAACTTATATTTAACACTTCATTTTTTTCAAAGTGGAGTAAAACAGATAAATTTTCTGCTTTAAAACACAAATTCTCTCCTTTGATACACATATTCTTTGCTT
>NW_017298365.1:86965-94580 GCF_001594075.2 Trachymyrmex cornetzi
AAAAATGAATTCACAAAAATGAATTCACACAACTTTCAGATGTATATATTTTATTTGAAATGAAAATATTAAACATACTTCCAAATTTAATTTTCTTTGCAGGGACTGTGCGTCTAATACATCCTTAAATTGTACGGTAACATCTTGTAGATGCCTCGATCTTCTCCTAAAAAAAATAATGTAACAAAATATGTTCAAAAAGTATTAAAAATATTATGTCATCCTTGAAATCGTTCCACTTTTATCTGAAATACACTTTTTCGTATCGTTTTGAGATAATTTGATCCAACAGTTGATATGAAACACCTTACATATATATACATTATAAGAATAATTAATTTCAATTAGGCGAAATAATTATACGTTATGAACCGCAAGTAATAAAACACTACAGTTTATATCGAATTCTACGTTAAAAATATAATTTCCTTAGTATACTTCTCGTGTATGTCTTTCAGTTTGATTAATTATAACAATTACATTTTATTTACAGGCACGTCCACCTACAACTATGCCTTATATCACGCAAACTAAACAAAGTATTGAAAGTACAAATGTCAATACAAATCGTATGGTACTTTCATAATGCTTTAACAATCTGTCTATTAATGTATGAAACGATTACAGCGTATCAGAATATATGGGAAATCTATGAAACTTTCGGCTGTTTATGTTTGTGTTTTGATTTCGTTTTGAGGACCATTTTATTTCTCACATTACACTACATATGTCAAACTGTTTATAATGAGGTATATATTATAATAGAACAAATGAATTAATAACAAAGTTATTACTAGA
Organism: Trachymyrmex cornetzi; assembly: GCF_001594075.2. Classification (NCBI taxonomy): domain Eukaryota; kingdom Metazoa; phylum Arthropoda; class Insecta; order Hymenoptera; family Formicidae; genus Trachymyrmex; species Trachymyrmex cornetzi. The sequence continues at coordinate 87,764 of NW_017298365.1, forward strand.
ATAATAAGCACAAGCAACAATAAAATTACACATGTCAAAGTTTTATTTGAAATTTTATTCATTGAATGCAAAATTTTCAGATTTACTACAAACTTTCGTTTTATGTTGATATAATTTCAGATAAATGAGACAGTAGCAATTCTTCACAAATTGTCCAGTTATAATGTCGATGAGGATTTACATAAACAGGTAAATAATTTAATTTTAGAATTTTAATTTCTTATGCGTAATATTACTAGATTAAAATTGTGGATATCAACATATATGTCATTGAATGAGTGTGTACAAAATTGGGATATTACATAACAATTGTGTTATTCTTTTATATATTTTAGAATACTTGTACGCACATTCTAACGCCACACGTAAGGATAAGCTAGAAAAAGTTTCAAAAATTTTTTATTTTATATAACAAAAGCGAGTTTTTAAAAGTTATTTCATATTATCAATATTCTAATATCACACACACACACATGCATACCTCATCGTACTGTCAATATTACACTATCATACGATCTGTATCCTACTATCAAATATTCTGCAAAATAAGCTCAGTATGTTTTGGCATATAGAATTGAAATAATTTATAAGGGTCTTGTAGCTGGTGTTGATACGTACAAATTTCCTAAAAATACATATAAAAGAATACAATATGTTAAATTCATAGTATTGTATTATATTCATTTGGAGTTATTTATTGTTTAACCATTTCTGTATATCGGCCTTGCTTGTACTCAATATGTCCTTAATTTTACTATAACATTGTGGTTAAATAACTTAACTCTTGAAAATGTATTAAATTTGACTCAAATTTAATTTATTATATAGCAACAATAAGTTTAAACGTTATTATGAACGCTTTACTTTGAAACTAAAAAATGGATTGATTTTGACACATATTGAATTTAAAAATAACAAAATGATATTAAAAGTAAGAGATAGGTTTGTCCTTTAAGGCTCCTTACTACTCAGCCAAGAACTCTACGATGACGGTAGCGATACAAAATCAGGGTCCGCGCACAAAGATGGTCTCAACTGTTTCCGACTGAGTCGTAATCGTAAGTCGTTGTCGTAAGTCAAGGCACAATGATTTTACGTATGTCGTTTACGACAATGACTTACAATTACCACTCAATCGGAAACAGTTCCGAACATGTTTGTACGCGGACCCTCAGGCGGCGGTCTGGCAAAACCGATAGTCATACATTCAACGTAGTTAAAGCCACGGCATATAAAAAAACTTAAGGCGTAAGACTTAAGCAGTAAGCGAATCGACCATCACAATAGAGACCGTAAGACCATACGTAAGCAATAGCGAATCCAACATGTTGATTTCGTTACTGCTTAAGTCTTATGTCTTAAGTTTTTTTATGTGCCATGGCCTTTACACCATAGTGTTACAGCACCGCACCACGATAAATGGCTAAATTTGTAGGCGTGGAAAAGTGACGTTTTGATGACGAAATTTATATCGCATGCCATTTTGTTATTATTTGTTTTTGAAAATGTGACTTGTCTCGTACTTCTCAAAGTCGTAATTATCGATGAGAACTAAAGTTATCTTGGAATTTTATATGTAAAAACGTACGTTTTACTCGTTTCAACATCTGTCAGACCATTTGTTATTGCCCGAATGTAGGTTCACTTTACGTGCCTTTTACGACCATTTACTGTCCTAGGAGGACAGGACATTTTTCATTGATTTTACAAGTGTTTTAAAGCGATCTCCTCATTTTGTTTCATCAAATTGTCATCTTTATTTAAAAATGGCGTGCAACATAAATTAATGTGATAAATTAGAAATTAATAAAAAACTAATAAGTTTTTATAGACTCCTTTAATTAAAACAATTAATAAAACCATAATATGTATTACAGGCAATAGGAGTCTACGCTGGTTATCTATTAGCGCAATTTTTCTTAATACTGAAAATATAAACCTTAACTTTGAACGTTGTCACTCATAGTTTGAGTCTTCATCGGCAATCTTTCCTCCTAGGGATCAATTCTGTATCTTGAAACGAGGTAAAAATTACAAAAGTGAGTGAATTTACTAGAATACTGATAATTTCATTGGTCAATACCTAGTAAATTTTGCTCACTTTTGTAATTTTCACCTTGATTGAAGATACAGAATCGACCCCCCAGTGCAACGACTTACCTCACAACAGTTCAATTTTTGATAGGAAAAACGTTGGAGATATCATTTTGTCATGCAATATTCCAATCGTTGCGCTAGTGGGAAAGATTACTGATAAAGACTCAAACGTTAAGGTTTATATTTTTAGTACTAACGAAAATTGCGCTGATTGATAACCAGTGTCGACTCCTATTGCCTGTAATACATATTTTATGGTTTTATTAATTGTTATGAATTAATGTGTCATTCCTCGCTTCTGACGTCACGATTTCAACACGGCCGCTGCGACTAGTCAGCGGAGCCTTAATATCTGCGACAAAGTAACATAATTAACGTTTTATAATAATGTCTTAAATTTACTCATGCTTTTGACAGAACTTATGCTTAGTATCCGAACTGTCAAGAATAATAGTATATATTTAACGCTTATTAAATTATTTCTTTCAATTAGATTTGGCAGTTTATGTTGCAAATAAAACAGAGAGAGGTAAGATTTGGCTTGGGACATTTCTACTATGGATATAATTTTATCTGCTGGGTATGTCTTAATTTAAATAAAATTATAAAAGTATATAATAAACGTATATATACAAACATAAATACATATATATACAGAGTGGAACAGTGGCTCTGTTCACTTAGAATATTTCCACTATTTTTAGAGATATGTAATAATATAATTATTGAAGCGCGCGCTGTGTGTATAGCACCGTGGGCAGGGGAGAGGGGGTATAATACTCTAACAGTTTTTTTATGTATGGAAGCGCTTCGGAGATTTCAAGATCACCTCTATTTTTTAAAATGGAATTGTATGATTTTTTTACACACTATGATTCCTCTAATTATTCTGCATATAAAAGTATTAAACTAGCGTATCAAAAAATCAATTATTTACGAGATATTTTATACTTTATTCTGGCATATATTAACATTAAATATTTAATAATTTATTAAGCATTAGTTTTTTCATAATTGTACCTTAATACTTTTATAAACAGAATAATGAGATGAATTAATTGGTGGATGAAAAACACATAGTTGCTTTAAAATAAATAAGTATGTAAAAAGAATAATTCGTTAAATAAGCAGCTATGTGTTTTTCCAGTGAGAAATGACAATAGAGTAGGTATCGAATCGATGTTGATTCGACATCGAAATCATCAAATTGACGTCGAATTGACGTCTATTCGACATCTCGATTTTATTGTCATTTCGCACTGGGTTCTTTCCATCAATTGATTCATTTCATTATTCTGTTTACAAAGGTGTTAAGAATTACAAAAAAAATTAATAATTTACGAATTATTTAGTATTTTATGACAATATATGCCAGAAAAAAGTACAAAATATCTCGTAAACTATTGGCTTTTTGATATCATTACCTTAATACTTATATATGCAGAATAATTAGAGGAATTATATTGTGCAAAAAAAGATCATACAATTCCATTTAAAAAAATGGAAGTGATCTAGAAATCTCCGAACGCCTCCACTCATAGAAAAACTACTACTAGGATATTGTACCCCTCTCGATGCTATATACAAGTTCAATAAATATATCATTTCATGTCTCTAGAGATAGCGGAAATATTCGAAGTGGAGAGAGTTACTGTCCCAACCTGTATATGTACACTACGCAACAAAATTATCGCAACAAAATTTATTATCGAAATTTTCCTATTTTCAAATGCACATAACTTGGTCAATTTTCATCATTTCAGGACGATTTTTTTTTAATTTTATATGTAATTATCTGGACTTTAAGAAAAACATGATACGAAATTAAGTGCCATTCGATTCCGCATTTCCATGTTTTGATAAAGCCCAAGCGTTATTTTTCTTCATGCATTAATATGCAAGAACGTTTAGGAGAGGTTATCCGACGCCGAGCTGGCAATACACGGTATTGAATGCCTTTAACACTTGACCGCTCTGGCATTAGGCAAATAGGGTTTGGAGTCAGAAAATACTGTAGAAGTGACGAGCCACGGGGTCCCTAATTTGACAAATGGTTTACATAATCGGTCCTTTTCATGACCAAATTGATGCGTAAAATCCGACCAGCAACCTCTTCGCGGTACGTATCGGTTAATGCTCATGCTGGCGGTATTCGTTAAAAATGACCGAATAACTTTAAAATGGCATTACTTGGTCAAAAAAAATCGTAGAGACTCGAATTTTTTTCAAATTGTTTGTTGAAAAGTCCATTTTACGATGGTCTATGTGGCATTTTCGAAAAAAAATCGGAGCGATCCAGGTAGCGCGTCAAACAATCAAATTTTTTAAGAAAAAAAATGATTGGGTTTTACCAAAACATGGAGATTCGGCATCGACTTGCACCTAATTCCGCATCAAGTTTATCTTAAAGTACAGATAATTACCTATAAAATGAAAAAAAAATCGTCTTGATACGTTGAAAATTGATCGAGTTATGCGCATTTGAAAAACAGCAAAATTTCGATGAAAAATTTTGTTGCGATAATTTTGTTGCGTAGTGTATATATATACAATAAAATAAATACGTTTATACAAAATAGAACGTATTCAAGATTATCTTCACAGTTAATTCTTTTGTATTTAACCTTTTCACTCCTAATGCTGACTATGTTTTGTATCCAGGAAGCGATCCGTACAGTTAATCGCTGGCTACAGCCAGCATTCGCGAAGTAATTTATAGTGTTCCTTATAGTACAAGTTCAAACCATCCCGAAGAGCCATATACCAAGCGTTGGTAACGCTGATTTTGTCAAATAATGTATATTTAAACATAATTAGTAATGGTAGTATATTGATACTTTTAAAGCCACTGATATGAAAGGGATAATTAAAAAACGGTTTACAAAGAAGTTATAATTATATTGTTTTAAGGGAAAATCCTTTTTTTTTCAAAAACATGTCAAGGTAGCGTTGTTCATGCTGTTCGGGCGTAAAATGAAATTTTAAACGTCATAAACTGTCCACATATAATGTGTACACTTTTGGCCCGGGGTCCGATCTATGGCGGTATTCCAACGGACCGCCTGCTTTCTGAACGAAAGGGTTAACAAAACTGTTTTTATTAAGTATAATAATAGCATATTTTCTTTCAGATGTATGCCACAATTTTGTCCGTTAGGATCACTCTTTCGCAAGTATATAACAGACCTTCTATTCTCGCAGTAAAGCTTAAGAAATTTTGTTTGATTATGGTTTGATATGAATAAGATGCGCGCGCGCGTATATAAATAAATCCATTTTATTTGAAACCAAAATCTCGGATTTTGTCATAACAATCGGAATGAATTTCAGATTGTTATGACAAGAATCGAGATTTTACATTTAAAACTAGAATTTTTATAAGTATTATATTATTTATTACATTATAAGAGGATTTGTTTAATATTTTTCAGCTTGGGTGGAGTATTAATTATTTCGAATACGCATCATCGGAGTCATGATTAATTTTATTCTCAGAGCCCTATAGCAGTCCAATTATTGTGTCTGTCGACACAAATCGAGCGAATATGCTGTATTGTTTTATGTCATCGTGTTGTTTTCTGTAGTGAATTGGAACAAAATAGTATGTACCATGGTTGATGAGAAAACGTCTTCTGTTTCAGTCGTCAATATAATTTTGAGAAAAATGTATAGAAGTTTTGAAAGTTGTAACAATAGGATTAAATTTGAATTTCTCTATGTTACATACTGTTTCGTAAGTACCTCATAGATTACGAGTGCATGATACATCATTTATCCTTGTTTACATTCGATGGACAAGGAACATTATACATAAAACGAAAAGGCGTAATAATTTACAGAGAGACATGTTCGATCAACGAGATATTCTGCGGGTATAGTTATCGAAAAATTTATCCAATGTACGAGTAATTTTGGTATATTAAACATGGTACAATTATCATTGCAATTCAAAATGCAATAAAAATAATATTATTACGTAGTAGCATAATTAAAAAATTAATAATGCGTGATAAAGTGTACGGCAGCGTTGACAATATACGTATTACACAAATTTTGTTGAATCAATGGTTATTTTAATATTAATAAACAGAATGTAATATCAACAATAAATAAACCTTATTAATTTTAATTGTTAAATTGCAATAATATAAAATTTATAAAAATTCATCTGATGGAATTTATTTACCTTCACCTTGTGTATGTTGGTTAAGGGTACATTCTAGTAACCACTCTAAAAATAAGACCTTTTTGGAATTTTTCTTATAGAAAACTATAAGACGTACGATTCTAATTTTTCACATATATATTAATACACATGTCAATATATGAAAAAAATTTTTACAGCAGTATCGTATTCCAAAATTCTAAGAAATTAGTTGAGAGGCGCAGAGTTGAAAAAATGAGATGACCAAACCACAGATCATATATAAGATAGATTGATATCTCCCGGTTAAAAAAGTGAAACGCTGTTTAGATCCTAACACCATCTAGAGGTGTTACGTTCAACTATTTCTATATATTGTAACCATACTCGCGAGCAACGGCACAACTTCGTCGCGTGTTCTTCGTTCTCCTCTTACATAGTGTCTCTTTCCTCTCGGTAACCAAATTTTGCGATAGCTAGGCGGATGGTCGGCTAAGATCGTAATTTTTATTACGGAGTTGAGCGCCAGGCACGAGAGAGCATGCCACTCTTTCCGAAATCTCCTTACTTTTGCCC
>NW_017298365.1:95771-95978 GCF_001594075.2 Trachymyrmex cornetzi
GCATAAGAAATTGAACCAACCAGAGTTCTCTATTACATGGAAGGGAAAGAACGGAGAACTTCGATTGGTACATATTCTTATGCATTACGTGTTATGCAAGAGTCTGTGTTCCCCGCTTAAGAGTAAAACGGGGAGCACAGACTCTTGCATAACGCATAACACGTAATGCATAAGAATATGTACCAATCGAAGTTCTCCATTTCTTTC
>NW_017298365.1:96194-96717 GCF_001594075.2 Trachymyrmex cornetzi
GCGCGCAATAGATGTCCCTGTCAAGGATGGCGTCTCTGCTCACGGCCCCCGTACCTCCTGGCCTGGCGGGGGAGATTGGGATGGATTTTCCTCTCACTCCTCGTGATGGCGTCTCTGCTCACGGCCCCCTATGCTCCCGACGGACGTCCGTCCGGCCCCTCAAGGGTGGCCGGGAATTTTGGCCTTCTCCGGTGCTCTGCAAGGGGTGCATGAAAGTATGGTTCCTTTCGTATGCGACATCGGTTACGAGCAATGATACAAAATAATACAATCTGCTTGTCCGGGCTCCTGGAGCCTTCTCTCTCAGCTTCTTCGGTCTTCCTTCCAAGGATAGCGGGTGAGACGTCACGATGATACAATATTTTACAGCAGCTGCCGAGCGTGATCCATGGCGCGTCTATGCATTTCCAAGTAACACGATCTATAATATATTTGCTGCAACAGCAAAAATGTGACTGGCACAACCTTCTGCCAGCCTTAATTACAACTACTTGGCAGCCACAGCTATTTTGGCTGTATTAAT
>NW_017298365.1:101036-103683 GCF_001594075.2 Trachymyrmex cornetzi
TTGAAACAAAAACAATAGGAATGGGACAATAGGCACGATAAGCTGATTCTGCTACGTAACAACGCTATGTCACACGTTGCAAAACCGGTCAAGAAATACTTGGAAGGAGTGAAGTGGGAAATTCTGCCCCACCCGCCGTATTCACCGGACATTGCTCCTTCAGATTGACATTTCTTCCGGTCCATGCTGTCGGCCCTTTCTGGAGAGCGATTCAATTCTTATGAAGATATCAAAAAACGGCTTGATAAATGGATCGCTTCAAAAGAACCAGTTTTCTTCCTTCGAGGAAATCTATTTATTACTGAAAGGTGGGGGAAAGTTGTCGCTTCTGATGGAGCATACTTTGAATGAACTTACTTTGTATTGTTTTGTTTAAATAAATACATCTTTTTCATTAAAAAAGGGCGGAAACTTATTCCCATACCCAATACATTTAATATACATATGGAAAATATATTAAAATTTTCAACATTTTTGAAAAAATTTTATATAGGCGATTAAAGATCTCCTATTTACTAGTGATCAGTACGTTACTGAAGCTAACATTGGACACGTCAGAAATCCGGCCCGTCTAACAACACTGTAACGGATACCGAAACATCCATTTTCTTGCAAATTGGAGCGGAAGTCGGAAAAAAGCCCATGTAGCGCTTGCAATGCTGGATTCACCCTGCATCCGATTTGCGTTGTATGACGCTCTGCAATCAATCAGAAAACAGGATTCCGATGATACGAAGCAAAATCCATCACTAAGTCACTAGATTTATAAAGTACCGCAAACTCGCATCCATTTTGTCGCTAAACGCGGCCATTTCAAATTTACGCGTTGTATATACGTACATTATTTGTGAAAATGAAGCCGTCGAGTATGTAAATCAATGTTGTTGAATTGTAATTAGTTTATTTATTACCAAAAGAATATGTAGGATTGCTTAATTTATGTGTTCTTTAGTTTAATACGGATTTATTTGTGTAGAAGTTTTGTGCATAAAAGTGCACGAAGGATACGTATAAGTACAGTTCAGAACTGTCCAGGAACACGAAAGTACACATCACAATGTTGACTCAATGTGTACGTTGGTGTACTTCATATCGTGTACTATGTGCACTTCGGCCATTTTGTCGTAACATTTATGAAATCAATTAATACTAGAATGTAACGGCCTATTACGGTTGAAGCTGGATCTTCGTTGCTTTAAATAATTCAATCTTGAATTACTAATATATACTATATATGTACTTGCATATATATAATATACATATACATCAAAATATACGGTCATAAATATATTATTTATGAAATCAATTACGGTACTTTATAAATCTAGTGACTTTAAAATCATCCGTACCCTACCGCCAGTACATCCATTTTCAGTTTGTAGACTACGTGACTACATACATTTTCTGACACTATCGATAAAATCGTATCGTCGAAAGTAGATGTGATTCGCCTCTGTACTACATCCATAGAATAGAAGCGTACTATATGGAGGGACTTTTTTCCTTTCGAAATTTGTATCCAATTTCAGAATCTTTTTTTCTCATTAATTTATACATTATATATTGAACTAATTTTCATTGAATAGTTTCTTTGCAAATTGCCATACTTTAAAAGGAATATCCAATCAGAATACTAATTGCCAATCAGAAACTCTATCATCAATGTCATTTCTCGTTTCGTATTGGATTCTAATACTGATAAAGAGAAACTAAAAATTAGAGTAGAAGGTATTAAAATTTAAACGAACATATTTTTTTAAGTACTTATCGATAGTTCTTTTAAGTAAGTTATTTAATTAGTCATTATTAGTAGAAATATACAATTATATTATAATAAAATGTGCAAATAAATATTCAATAAACATCTTATTCAAAGGTAATCACAATTATACAATTGTAATCTTCTTAATTATTATACAAACATCTATAGCGATATAAGAAATACTTTTAAAAGTCTTTTGCTTGTTATGTAAGAAAAATAATAAACAGGATGAAAGAGCAACGGAATCCTTCAAATACATCAGCTCATTCCATTCACCCATTTCTGATGCGGAAACAGCGATATTGTTCTTACAATCTGAAAATAAGTTTGCTTTATTGGCAGTTGTACAGACTCTATCGAAATATGTTAGTAAATCGAAAGACAATGCAAAGATTATACTTTTTCATCTCGGCACTGTAAATAATGTTCTTCCTGTTATCGAGCACAAAGATATATTTGTTTGAAGGTTTGTGTAGAAATAAAACTTTATCTTTATAGTATAGTGCTCAATATACTATTATAATATTTGTAATACTATGATAAAAAAATTGTCATAAATATAAGGATTTTTCATATATTATTTTATATTGGGACCTTGAATAAGTTCTCGCTGATTTTTCGTGAAAAGTAATGCTTCATTTTAAAAAAGTCGTAAAAAACATGTCACTGAAAGTATTGTCCATCGCTAGCCACTACTTTTTCCCATCTTTCTGGCAGTACCTGAATTCCACGTGGGAAAAACGACACGCCTTTTGGGGCTATCCAAGAGACTCATTTTTTAGCATCATTATAAGAATGAAAGTGCTGCTCAGCCAGCCCATGTGCCATCGATCGGAACAGGTGATAATCGGAAGGTGCAATATCTGGTGAATACGGCGGGGGGGG
>NW_017298365.1:103716-104583 GCF_001594075.2 Trachymyrmex cornetzi
AGATATAATGAGAATTTTTTTCAGAGTGATTTTGCTATAATACATAAAAATTTGGCAGAAATATAGAATACCTAAAATTACATTTGTGTGTTGTGTTGTGTTGTGTTGTGTGTGTGTGTGTGATCATCAAGATAAATTATATAAAATACTCAAGCATGATGATGATGACGTAAAAAGTTGTAACATTATAATAATCAGTTAATGCGTTCAATATAATTACTTAGATAGTTCAATAAAATTATTTTTAAAACTATTTATAACTAAATTTTTAGATACTTCAGCAGAATCGTTCTTTCTGTGCAATTAAATTAGCTGAAGTTGTTGTATTACCATTTGTAACGCTTCCATAACTATTTTGTTTAAATCTCCTGTGTTGGATGATATTTTCCGAATCAAATTTTGTCCTTTAGAGCCCGTTTATGTGGTAAATTATTTGCAATTACCAACGTCGGACACTTTACAGAACGAGATAACTTTCGAAAGTAATAAGATTTTATATTTTATATAAAAAATGAGAAGGATTAATAAAAGAGAATATTACTTCAAAAAATTGTGTTTGTTTGCAGAAGACAAATGCGTGGCTAGAATCGAAATTTGATCGATTGCAATGCGATCCTTTTTTCTGAATAAGTGGAACTCTTTAAACGTATGCTCTTAGCAAAGGAACCAAAAGATGTGTTAGTAGAGTTTCTAAAAATCTTATTTAAAATAATTCATATATCCCATTTAATATACAAACAAATTCTTATATGAAATAACTTATAATACACAGCCCAACGACAGAAAGAATTACAGATCGAAATATCCAATACGTTCTCTCACGTGCAAAGATGTTAGCTGTATTAGAGGCGCGTAAAGTGTCTGGTG
>NW_017298365.1:104754-107309 GCF_001594075.2 Trachymyrmex cornetzi
CTTGTTTGGATGAAAACAATGAAGATTATGAAAAAAGAATTACGACCGAATTATTAGACAAGAGACAAATGCCTTCACATATCAGAACCGACACGAGAGAGAAAAAATTTCTCTTTCTCGAGATTATCATCGACGATTTACCCAACCAAGCTTATAAAACCGAATTTTATCGTTGATTTGATGGATACACCGGGAGATTTTATTCCAATTGGAAGTCCTTGTTCAAAATTATATATACCATACTATTAAAACAGTAACTTATAACATATTGCTATTGGAATCTGATTTATTATTATAAGGATTATAATATGGCAATAATTTTTTAATAAAATAATATTTTTTGATTTTAATCAATCTTATAATATTTTTTTAGAAAAAAATCTGAAAAAGTTATTACAAAATTCTTGTGTTATATACGAGTACTTATAATTGTATATAACACATATATTTTAATTTTTTATAACTATAGATAATTTTATACAATTTTACACATTTTTAATATTTTATACTTATATATTATAATTATTGTTACGTCCTGAGCGCGAGTTTCCGGCGGTCTCGAGACGCGACACGAGTTTGCGGGAACGCGAGCGCGGAGCGTGGCGCGCGGGGCGAAGCCTTGGCTTCAACGCGGTGTTTAGACGCGTATTTCTGTTGTTTAGTATAGGCAGCTGTCACCAGTGCTCGGAATTGAGCACGAAATTCAGAGATAATGTATATGATTCTACGAAGTTACTCGAGTTTAAAGTGATTAGCCTTCCAGGTCCTTTTAATAAAATAAAATGGAGAGTTTAGAGGATGCGTCAGTTAGGCTTCATTTCGCTATCTCTCTATCTACACTCTCCGGCGTGATGAGAAGGACTTGGAAGGATATGAGAAGGCTTTTAATAATAATAGAAATATTTTAGACTATATGATTTTTATATTTATTGTACACGGCGCGTTGGAATTTATACGAGGTCTGTTGGTTATAATTATAGGCCTTGTAGGCTTGCGTACGGGCGCGATATGAGGCGGCGACGGAGGAGGCCTAGGTCGCGGCTTCGAAGTAGGAACGACCGTCTTTTGAACCTCGGGAGTGAGACCCGCGTCTGATTTATTCGCGATTTCGCGCGTGGTGATGGGTGCGTCTGCGATAGGCTCCTTAGTTTTTCCACCGTCGTCTTCCCAATGGTGGGAAGGGTCGAAAGTTCCCTCCGTGAGGAGCTCTCGTTGGAGCTTTTTCAAGTGGGTCCGCCACTCTCCTCGCTTGCCGCGTGGATGTTTTTTCTTTGGCATCTGTGCCCAGAAAGAACGTTTTGGTTAACAGCGGCAGATCGGAAAGAGAGAGGGAGTGCGGAAGCCTCGACGCCGAGAAGGCGCTTGTTTGAGTTCCGCAATGAGGTGATTTCGGCGTCGCCGTGGCTGGCGCTGCAGAAATTTAGGCGAGGAGTTAGCCCGTCAGACGCCGTGGTTGGCGCACGATCGTGGTTGGGGCTGGATTTGGTAGGAATTAACGGATGATCCGGAGCGCTAGTGAAAGCGCTAGGAGTCCTTCCCGTCTTGGTTGCCAGGAAGGAATAAGGCGGCTTGTCTGCAAATTGTCTCGCTTTATATATGTTTTGTTTTGTGACCCCTCGCGGTAAGGGGGTGTTTTCGCACACGTGTAGTTGCGAAATTCTCTCGAATATTCTAATGTTTCTATCGCGATTTATTTGATTCCTGCGTGTCTTTTTGCCTTTTTGGTCGTTCTCGTGTTTAGCGGGGTTTGCAATATTCTTAGGGGTGCGCTTGGTTGGCGCGTGATGCACTCGGTTGCGGCGTGGCCAGCGTGCATCCTTTGCGCGTTTTTTCACGCTGCTTTTCCGCGGATCTTCAGTTCTTTCTTCTGAAGCGCTAGCGAGTCTTCCTTGTTTATTTAAGGCTCTTATTTCCTTATTCGTGCCTTTATTCAAATGGCAATAGTTTTTATTTGCTTCCTGAGCCCTTTGTGATCGATGGGCGTGTTTCGTGTTGCATCGTTATGCATTTTATAAGTAATTGCGCGTTTTTATTTGTTCTTGGTGGATCGGCGCTATTTCCTCGTGATTATTTGATTGTTAATTATGATGTTCGTTATTCCTTATCTGTTATCTATGTGCTCTCATGCATTTTTCTATTAGTTTTTCCTATTATATCGGTCGCGCAGGCGCTGTGCGCGCGGCGTTCGAACGCGACGGTTTCAGTAGCTTATCCTATAGTTCTACGCGCTTGTAGTTGGCACGTATTGTATTATTTGCTATGCTCCGTGCTCGCGTTCGCTTGGTAAACGGCCGGGGTGCTATGTAGCGCGCCGGACGTTACATTATATAAGAAATATTTTTTCCCGGATTATGCATATAATTTCAATATATAAAATATTTTACTAAAATTATCACCTTCAACACAAATCGACACGTATCGTCAAAAGCCATGTGAATAAAAAGCATCCATTAAACGCATTTGTACCTAGTGTTACGTCCGGGAGGACTCCACGATTTCCTCGTTTCGAGATTACCTAATAGGGTGATCGTTGAGACAGGATGTAGGAGAAAATG
>NW_017298366.1:0-815 GCF_001594075.2 Trachymyrmex cornetzi
TTATTATCAATTGTTGAATCAATAAAATTCTTCCATCACTATTTATATGGAAAGAAATTTTTAATTCGGACAGATCACGTTTCCCTTAAATGGTTAATGTCCTTCAATAATTTAGAGGGACAACTGGCTCGCTGGTTGGAAAGGCTTCAGGCGTATGATTTCGAAGTACTCTATCGAAAAGAACTTGCTCATGGAAATGCGGATGGGTTGTCTAGGCGTCCATGTGAGGACTTTGGTTGTCAGTATTGTGGAAAAGTTGAAGCAAAGGAAGCATTGAAACAAGAAAATTTGATCGCTCGAATATCGTTATCTGAGGAAAATTCTGAAATTTGGCGAAAGGAACAGCTAGAAGATCCTAATATTTCTATTTTTCTTTTAAGTAAGGAGACTGGGGAACGCCCAGCTTGGCGGAAGATCGCATCGCGAGATGCTTCTGCAAAGGTCTACTGGACATATTGGGATTCCCTTGAAATCAGAGATGACAGAGATGATCTTCTTTATAAAAGGCTCCGAGTTTAAAGAAAAGTATTTTACAATTAGTTGTTCCCAGAGGACGAATTTCGCAAATATTGGAGGAAGTTCATGATTCTGCTTTTGGAGGCCATTTTGGGATTAATAAGACTCTGGAAAAAGCTCGAAAACGATTTTATTGGGCAACCTGTAAACAGGATGTGGAGGATTGGTATAGGTCGTGCAAAATTTGTATCGCAAAAAAAGGTCCCTCTGGAAAAGGAAAATCTCCACTACAGGTTTACAATGTCGGAACTCCTTTCGAGAGAGTACAGATGGACATCCTTGGTCCTCTTCCAGTAACA
>NW_017298367.1:0-219 GCF_001594075.2 Trachymyrmex cornetzi
AGCCAGGTAACCTAAAGGCCCCTTTAAATTAACAACAACTAAGCTCGTCGCACACTCGTTATGACGGATCCACAAGTACATTGTTTCGAATATCCGCCCCCTCCTAAAGTAAGATGTCTCAAATGCGCTAAGTGTTTCGGCGATGAGGGGGTGGGGAAAGTAAGGAGCGAATACAGCGACCCGTCGTATCTATCAAAACATCTTAAAAAGTTCCACCCG
>NW_017298367.1:732-1164 GCF_001594075.2 Trachymyrmex cornetzi
TGAGTAAACCACGTGTGGTGTCAGTAGAAGTAGTTAGGTTGCCTGTCAAGTCCATCCCAAAAGCAGGTGTGCAGAACGCGGCCAAGCCGGTACGCGCTCCCTCTCACCCCCCGCAGAGAACATCACCGGAGGCGGGGGGTCCACGTCCACCAGTGGCAAAGGAGAAATGCGGAGAGGGAGCAATGAAGAAGTTGCCCGCCAATAAGGAACCACCTATTTCAACCAGGACCAGGCGGGCAACTAGCGCGCCGGCTGAGAAAAGCGTGGACACGGCAAGACGGGAGCGCGTCTCCCCACACCCTCCTCGTCATATAGAAAATTATATCTCACTATTATCATCGGACGAGGAGGGCACGCAATTTCAACCCAGCGGCGTGGGGAGACTAACGTTAAGGAGAAAAAAGGCGACCGGACCACCCCCAAAGATGACAT
>NW_017298368.1:0-363 GCF_001594075.2 Trachymyrmex cornetzi
ATTTTAATATTTAACATACAAGGCGTGTTAGCGACTACGCGAGGCTTATTAGTAATTATCGCAGGTCTCGTGGGCTTGCGCACGGATGCGATATGCGGTGGCGATCTCGGAGGCCTTGGTTGTGGCTTCGGCGTTGGTTTTGTGGCTTTACCTGGTTGTGGCTTCGGCGTTGGTTTTAGGAGCCTCCGGAGCGAAAATAGCGTTCGATTTCTCCGCGATTTCGCGCGTGTGAGGAGGTGCGTCGGTATTCGCTTCCGTTTGCTTTCCGACGTTGATTTCCCAGTGCTGGGAAGGATCGAATATGCTCTCCTTGAGCAGCTCCCGTTGTAGCTGCTTCAGGTGGATCCGCCACCCTCCTCGCTT
>NW_017298369.1:0-799 GCF_001594075.2 Trachymyrmex cornetzi
AGTGGGTGTCTAGGTGTTCGCTATTGGAGAAATGGGTGTCTAGGTATTCGCCGTCGAGGAAGTTGGTGTGTAGGTGTTCGCCATCAAGGAAATGAGTGTCTAGGTGTTTGTCGTCGAGGAAGTAGGTGTCTAGGTGTTCGCCGTCGAGGAAATGGGTGTCTAGGTGTTCGCCGTCGAGGAAGTTGGTGTGTAGGTGTTCGCCATCAAGGAAATGAGTGTCTAGGTGTTTGTCGTCGAGGAAGTAGGTGTCTAGGTATTCGCCATCGAGGAAATGAGTGTCTAGGTGTTCGACGTCGAGGAAGTGGGTGTCTAGGTGTTCGCCGTCGAGGAGGAAATGGGTGTCTAGGTATTTGCCGTCGAGGAACTTGGTGTATAGGTGTTCGCCGTCGAGGAAATGAATGTCTAGGTGTACGCCGTCGAGGAAGTAGGTGTCTAGGTGTTCGCCGTCGAGGAAATGGGTGTCTAGGTGTTCGCTATTGATGAAATGGGTGTCTAGGTATTCGTCGTCGAAGAAATGGATGTCTAGGTGTTCGCCGTCGAGGAAGTGGGCGTCTAGATGTTCGCCGTCGAAAAAGTGAGTGTCTAGGTGTTCGCCGTCGAAGAAATGAATGTCTAGGTGTTGTCTACATGTTCGCCGTCGAGGAAATGGGTGTGTAGGTGTTCGCTGTTGATGAAGTGGGTGTCTAGGTGTTCGCCTTCGAGGGAGTGGGTGTCAAGGTGTTCGCCTTCAAGAAAATGGGTACCTAGATGTTTGTCTTCGAGGAAATGGGTGTCTAGGTGTTCGCCTCTCATTCTGGCA
>NW_017298370.1:0-246 GCF_001594075.2 Trachymyrmex cornetzi
AGAGATGAGACAAAAGAGAGATGAGAGCATAAGAGAGAGAAATGAGATGGAAGTCGAGAATGCGACCAGGAGACAATTAATGAGACGAAAGACGAGATGAGATGAAGAATAGACGTTAGAGATGAAAGACAGAGTTGAGAAGAGAGAGGGAGAGAGAGAGAGAGAGAGAGAGAGAGAGAGAGAGTGTGTGAGTTTCTTTATTCGTAATTTATTTACTTTTTAATTTATTTTTTCATTTTATTTTAT
>NW_017298371.1:0-519 GCF_001594075.2 Trachymyrmex cornetzi
TAGTTTCGGAAATAATTGTTTGCTTCCATACTTTTTCCCCACCCTGTATATGTATATATATATTTTTTTTTTATATAGATATATGTTTTTTTTTTATTATATGGAAGGGTACATGCCCGTTCTCATCTTATCGCTATGTTGGGCATAGCCTAATCTAATCAATGTTTCCTTTAAATCTACGTGGTGATGTTCGCGAGTATCACCTCCGCTCCGTATTTCTAGCTTAATAAGCGCGGCTTCGTTCTTTATGGTCCCTAAGATGGACATCCGTCCCTCGTGTTGATTTATGAGGAACCTGGTCAGGTCCCTTGCCCTCCTTGGCCAAGATGTACCGGAGAAGGGGGCAGTGTGGGCCAATCCACAGGAAATCCCCTGCCATTTTAGCTGGCAAAATCTGTCCTCCAGAATGTCCACCTCGAATAGTCGGCGCTCCACGTTACGGCCCCAGTCTCGTAAAGAGATCGCGACCGTTCCGTCTCCGTTGATGTCTGTTATAATTCCGCGTTGCCATCCTCGGTT
>NW_017298372.1:0-378 GCF_001594075.2 Trachymyrmex cornetzi
AATCATGAATGTAATTTTGATACGTTGCAACGTTGCCAAAATAGTATGCATAATGATATAAAATTTAAAGATCGAGATGCATTGCGACGTTGTCAAATAGTGAGCATAACAATATATGCTCCGCCCGTTTAGTCCTACACACACACACACACGCGCGCGCGCGCGCGCACACACACACACACTCGCCATAGTATTCGTACTCTCTCTCCTACCCATTATGGTCCTATATTTATCATAGTATTCGCGCTCTCTCTTCTTCCCATCATATTCTCTCCCGCGTTCTCTTTTCTTCTTGCTCACAATTTTATTAAATCTATATGGTATTTGTGTTTTACGATTTTTTAATGATATAACTTAGCAATGATTTTAATTTAGCAA
>NW_017298373.1:0-243 GCF_001594075.2 Trachymyrmex cornetzi
ATTTAAAAAGGGAAAAGGAAAATAGAGAATATTAGGTTTTAAATTTTATTCAATATTTAAGTATATTTTACTTAGACTTATGATCATAATTATAAATTACACAAACACAATATGTACGTTTTATATTAATCCACTTAATAATAAAGTTAATAAAAAAAAAGATTTTACAAAAAATATTGACATTTTATCTTACATAGCTGACATTAATATTTTTACATTCTTCTTCTTATATATACCGTACTT
>NW_017298373.1:318-686 GCF_001594075.2 Trachymyrmex cornetzi
AGAAGAAGACGAAGAAGAAGAAGAAGATGAAAACGTTATTCGCTCGCGAAACCGTAGGGGAGAGAATAACGATTATTGATAAATCTTCGTTTTACCAATGCGCACGTTTTTGTTTCATTTCGCGTTACGAAATCTCGTGAAACGCTGTGCGTCGGATTGCGCTAAAACTCAGATTTATATTACGTCGCGATGTTACTTCCTCTTCTTCTTCTTCTTCTTCTACTCCGTACCTTTCTCTCTCATTTTCTATTATTAAACTTCTGATACTATCGAAATTTACCCTAAGCGAGTTCTTATAATTAAGCATTATTCCTTTTACTTTACAAATTTCATGCAGGCGATCTTCCGGTGTACGAACAACGTACGCA
>NW_017298374.1:0-217 GCF_001594075.2 Trachymyrmex cornetzi
TGTGATTGGCGATACGCGAATCCGCTTACGCACGATCCGCTGCATGGGACATCACCCTTATTCACTCTAACGAGCGCGTTTGAGTAAGTAGGAGCTACAGTTGGAGGAAATAGGAGTATGTTGGAGCATGCGACGCGAACAAACCTATGGTCGTTGAAGTGAATAGGAGCTGTGGTAGGAGCATGTTGGAGCACGCGACGCGAGCAAACCCATAGGG
>NW_017298374.1:450-776 GCF_001594075.2 Trachymyrmex cornetzi
TATACATTCTATCTCACATAATCCTATACGTCTTATTTTGTTTGACATAGTTTAAAGGCAGTTTCATAGCATGTCGGCCATGTTTAGTACTCTTTTTAGCATCTTTGTCATACTGACTTAAGCCGGTTGCGCCTCTCTGATAAATCTAGGACTCTAGTTGGAGCATGCGACGCGAACAAACCTATAGAGAATGGACTGCGCGATCTAAGGCTGGTATTCATAGTCGATTCTTATTTAAGTAATGTCTTAAGACGCTAATGCAACCCTCTGATTGGTTCGTGACTTTTTAAGACCGTACTTAAGACGGTCTTGAATATAAGATCTAA
>NW_017298375.1:0-282 GCF_001594075.2 Trachymyrmex cornetzi
TTAAGTAAATAATAAAAAAAAGATTGATTTTACTTTTTAATTTGGTAGAATTTAATTAATTTGTATAAAATACTTATACATGTACAATACATGTACAATACATGTACAATACATGAAATGAAAAATAATAGTAATACATAATAAATGATATTACATATAACGTAACAGTAAGATTTATATAAAGTACTTATAAATGTGTGATACATGAAATGAAAAATTATAGTAATATATAATAAATGGTATTATATAAAATATAATAGTAAGACTTATATAAATGTAAAA
>NW_017298376.1:0-779 GCF_001594075.2 Trachymyrmex cornetzi
ACGAAAAGACACGCAGCAATCAAATAAATCGCGATAAAAGAATTAGAATATTCTAGAGAATTTTACAACAACAAGTGTGCGAAAACACCCCCTTACCGCGAGGGGTCACAATGCGAAACGTATATAAAGCGGGATGATTTACAGACAAATCGCCTTATTTCCTTCTGGCTACCAAGACAGTAAGGACTCCTAGCGCTTTTAGTAGCGCTCCGGACCATCCGTTGTATCCTACCAAATCCGGCCCCGATCGTGCGCCAACCACGGCGTCAGACGGGCTAGTTCCTCGCCTGATCTCTGCAGCGCAATCCACGGCGACGTTGAGATCACCTCCTTGCGGAAACGAGCGCCTTCTCGGCGTCGAGGGTTCCGCATTCACTCTCTTTCTTTCCGATCTGCCGCTAATACAAAACGACCTTTCTGGGCGCAGATGCCAAAAAGGAAACGTTCACGCGGCAAGCGAGGAGGGTGGCGGATCCACTTGAAGCAGCTTCAACGAGAGCTGTTCAAGGAGGGAACCTTCAACTCTTCCCAGCACTGGGAAGCTGAGACCGAAAAAAATACGAAAACGAACGCCGACGCGCCTTCCCACACGCGCGAAATCGCGATTAATACGGACGCGGTCCTCACTCCAGAGGGTCCAAAACCTATAGACGTAACGCCGAAGCCTCGACCAAGGCCTCCACGATCGCCGCCGCATATCGCGCCCGTACGCAAGCCTACAAGACCTCTAGTCATTACTAACAAGCCTCGCGTTACCAGCAACACAGCGTGTACTCTAA
>NW_017298376.1:4265-12416 GCF_001594075.2 Trachymyrmex cornetzi
CTGCCATTAAAAATTTTAAAAATCCGATTCGATACGACATTATATTCGTAGACAGCGACCCCAAAAACCCCCGAATAACATGTTTCATGCAAATCCGATCAATTTTCAATTTTGTGTCCGCCATATTGGATCCGCCTTGAATCTTCAAAAACTGACCCCGGATTCGTAATCAGCGGCTCGAAAAACTTCGGAGAGATTTTTTAAAGATTTTTTTGTCGTGTAGTTTAGTCAGAATTACATTTATTGTAAAAAAATGCGATTTTTTCGAATTTATTTATTTATAACAATAGTATGCTTATCAATAAACATTTTTTATACATGTATTATAGTAAAGAATTTCATAGACTACACGATACAAAAAGTTTCGTATTAAAACGTATGAAATACTAATCAAAAATTACGAAAAAGTGAGAAGAAAAAGGTGTCAAATATACTTGACACTATGCTTCAAAGGGTTAAAATATTCAATATTAAAATATTCAATTAGAATAATATTATATTAGATTAATGATATTATAAAATATTCAGTTTTTCGCAAATATAAAAAATTAAATACGAAAATTGTTCTGAAATATAATCAATACTGTACCATTATCTGCAAATTTTTTGACATAAGTTAAATTTTTATGTATGTTTTTATCAGTCTTTTTACGTTTTCTAATTATTAAATTTCTTTTGCTCTTTTGAGAAGTATTACATGATGATTCTGATAAACTGGCAACGTTATCTACAAAATTTACAAAACGTACATATATTACATATATGTATATACATATATATATATACAGGGAGTCGTGTGTTATCTGACAATTCTAAATTTAACAATATACAAATTAATAAGTTTCAATAATTGTGTCACATGTAATGAATACCTTCTCCTGTATTCGTTTCTGTCGTAATTTTTTGACTTGCAATTCTTCGATCAAATTCAAAATCACTACGTATATTTGACGATTTATCTGATTCGTCTTCTGATTTGTCTTCTATGCTTTCTACTGATTCTGTGCTTGTATTAGATAATTCGCTTGATAATAAAACACCGTCTGAGATGCGTGCTATACGACGTTGTCCATCATCAAAATTATCTATAGATACAATCAATAGAACATCTAATAAAATAGATATCAAATCAAACGGTCCTAAAAATCAATCGATTTCAAATCGACTTGTGAACCGTATTATCATATGAATTTTACTTTATTTATTCTTTAACTTACTAGCTTCTTTTAGTAATTTCACAGTATATTTTCTCCATATTGATTCTGGAGATTTACGTT
This sequence comes from Trachymyrmex cornetzi, assembly GCF_001594075.2. Lineage (NCBI taxonomy): Eukaryota > Metazoa > Arthropoda > Insecta > Hymenoptera > Formicidae > Trachymyrmex > Trachymyrmex cornetzi. The sequence goes on from NW_017298376.1 coordinate 5,543, forward strand.
CTTTACTCCACTCTTGTACCTTATTATAAAAACATCTTGGAGGATATTTGCAAAACCATGAACGTTTAATTTTTGCTAACCATTCCCTTGGTACGAGATCTATGCATGGTTTTTTGTCTTGACGTTTAATGGTAGTAAAGCAAACGATAACGTGTGTAGTATTGTCATTCAGTTCAGTTCTGTATAAAAGATATTATCGAATTACTCATAAAAATTTAGAAAAATACATTTTACGAGTACATGTACTTCGGTAAAGTTAATCAAACTTATTTTGTACAGTACAGAGTAGTCATCGTAAAGAACCATAAACACAAGGCTGGGCATAAGAAGCTCGCCCAGCACTTTGGCATCTCCAAATCAAGTTTCTTAAGTGTTGAAAGGTCTAGCGAAACTATGTTAAGAAGAAGAGTGGCCGATCACATTACATTAAATATCACATTACATTAAATATCGACTTCTGATCAGTTTAATCTGTCTGTACAGATCATATGTCGTCACCTACAGACCAGAAGACTGTGTGAATGGCGTCCCATGAAGAAATTAACCATTACTGTGGTTCTTTACGATGACTTTCTGTTTTTATTAGAATGAGAGAAAATTACATAAATAAATTATTCGAAACACAATGTTGTCTTACGACTATCATATTTTCAAGGTAAACTCTAAGAAAAGATTCTCTCCGTGTAACGACTAAATGTAACTAAATATATCACAATTTCAAAGATGTCCCGATAAAAGAAGTTTATAATATTGATTCGTCATCAATCAACGTTTACATCTTTTTTATTCGTTTGGAAGTTGTTTTTTTAAAAATATATAAAATAAATGACAAAATTATCAAGAAAAAATATTAAAAAAATAAAAAAACACATTTAAAAATGTATAAGTATACTTACATATGAGAAATATTATCCATTGCGTGAATTTATCGTAGCAAATATAGAATTCGTCAAAAGATCGTCTTCACTAATAATATATAATAGATAAAATATAAGTAGATTTGATAACAGATTTGATTATAGATAATATATAAGCAGATTTGATAACTACTAAAACAAAAATAATGAATAAATATTGAAACCGTGTATGTGCGGTCAAAACGGCCGGAAAATATTTACGATGAATTCGGTCATTACACTGATCGATTAAACACATTAAAAAGACTGTCGAAGTCCGACAGTTAGACACAGTGTTGCCAAATCTATTTAAAAAAAACTTAATTAAATTTGGAAATATGTTTAATATTTACATTTCAAACAAATTATACACATATGAAAGTTGTGTGAATAAGATTATATTTTTTTCTAGTGTGTATACAATTACAAATTACACACAATAATTTAATATTATTTGCAATATATTATAATACACACACATATAATATACACATACACATACACATACATACACACATACATATACACATTATATTATAATATACACACATATACATACACATACATATACACATACACATATATACACACATTATATTATACATATGTCTCATTTATGACTTTAACTATGTAATAATTGTGTGCAATATGTGTTATTCTCAATCTGTAAAAGTATGCATTTGTGTTTAATTTTATTTATTTCAAAAATACGACGAAATTTGCCTAAAGTAACTCGATATATATATATATAAACCAACATCAGATGATTTAAGGGTATTTAAAAACATTTCTTTTATTGTAATATACATTTCCTTTTAATTCTATTTTATTTAAACAGTTATTTTGTAATGAAAAAATTTTCTCAATTTTAACTATGTCACCATTTATGAGTTGCACGATATTATTAGGATATTATTAGGAAGAATTACTAATAATCATTCCTTGCCATGTTATATTTGTATAAAATATATAATTTGTCCTACTATTATCTAAATCAACTGATTTTTTTAGTACACAGTTCGTTAGTGGTACAATTTGATGAATTTTAATATCGGTGTTTAAATTAATTTCTCTCAAACGATTCGCAACTTGACTCAAAGGATTGTTTGGTGTACGGACTAATTTTTTTAAAATCATTAAAAAGTTTTCAAACGGAAATGCAGAAATTAAATTCAGTGAACATCCCATGTGAGTCACATCATCTGCTACGTGAATTAAATTATGAAAATTAATACTTTGTATTTGGGGGTCATAGAATTTTGGCAATAAACGGAAGAACAATATTAATAATTTTTTGGCAATTTTTGCGTTTGATACTGCTAAATTATCACTGCACAATAATCGACATGCTACGTACAGCAGACAAAAATGTTTATATTTATCACTAGGAAAAACATGACGAAGTACTAAAATACCACCGTATAAAAGAAAGAAACGAAATTGCGTAGCTTTCCAATTTTTCAAATCATTGATATCTAATACTTTTCTTTGGAATTCCGCAGGAATTTGACCAGAAAAACAATGAAGTAAATTACCTAATAATAAACGATTTCGTGGACCAATTCCACCTGCTTTACGACCACCAAACACAATATTAATTAACAAATTTTTTGTAACTCCAAGAAACAAAAGATGCATTGAATCAAGAATAACTGATTTTATTGGATCAAAATCTGAAATTCTCAATAAAGGAGAGATTTCATTGAGATGATGCTCAGGTTGTGTACGAGCATCAAATGATTGCTTACTACGTTTTTCACAAGGAACATTAGGATATATGCGTTTATTCTTATAAACTGTTTTACCTTTTACGATGCAACGTTCGCATGCATAAAATGCCACGTGAGATTTTACACATTTAATGAATGCCCTCGCCGGTGTATCACATATGAAACCTAACAATTTAACACTATATATTTTATTTGCCAATATAATTTTATTGGCCATTATGCTTAACATTTCTGTAATAAAGTCATCCAGAAATATCGTTGGTGATTTTGGTTTAGATTCGCCATGATATATGGCTACAACCTGCGGTTTGACGATATATTTTTTATCGTGTAACATGATTAATATAGGCCAAAATTGTTGTTTAGAATTTTTAAAAATTTGTACCCCATCAATGTTAACTAAAATTTTTATTGTATTTTCCGTATATATTTCAGGATTTATCATTAATTTAAGAGCTTCTTCTAAACCAATATAAATATAAGAACCAAAAGATCCATCAGCACTTAACATAGGCTTAACGATATTCTTTGATTTTTTAGTTTGCAAAAATGTTGTAGCTGTTAGTGGAAACTCATTATGTTCAGTTTTCAAAATACATAATAAATCAGTTAACATTCTGTTATTGAGACTTGAAATATGTTTTAGTGACCAATTAAGTATCTTTTGTTTAAAAGAAATACTTGGGTTTAATTCTTTAAACGTATTCGTACAATATTGTCCTTCTTCTTCTTCTTCTTCTTCTTTTTCTTCTTCTTCTTCTTCTACCTGGTAGCATGATTCCAAATTTGATAAAGATGATGATGTAAGATTCATATTATGTACTTCTTCATCTATTTTGTAGTGACATAATTTTTTACTTGATGAAGATAACGTAATTTCATCACCCAAAGTTCTAAAAAATTAAATATTTTAAATATTTTGAAATATGAGCGATTTAAATACAACCCTATAAGCGCAAAATATTCCTAGAATGTTATATAGATATTATTAAAAAAATTAAAATTAGTTGTTATAATATTTCGAGAATATCATATAATATTTTTTAATATTACGAGAGTATTCTATGGAGGTTATACCATATGTCCACTAATATAATATTCTTGGTATTATATTGGAATGACTTACTTTTCATGGCATATCAGGATATTATCATCGTTTTTTTGAAACAGTGACTCATTGTCAGATGCAGATTTAATTTTTTCATCTTCGGATGATGATACATGCAGATTTTTCAAATCTCGATATTTTTTAGTATAAAAATACTTCCTTTTTGGCATTTTCTTCTATATCAAGAATAAAAACTATATGAATAATTGCAAAATTCTATCATATTCGGAAAGGTTAATACTTATATAACTATTCAAGCTTACTTACATTTTCAAAATAGAAGAACAGCACTTTAAAAGTTAATAAAAGGATTATTAAAAACAACACTTCAATAATAACACAAAACGAAATACAATAAAAATGTTGATTAACGTTTCTGTCGAGCAACAACAATTCAGAAAACGACTTTGCAAATCTGTGGCTTGTCATAAGTATATACACATGATATGTTTGAAATAATTTTATCATTGCGTAGCAACAAATCATATCATGACTGCATTTAGGATAGGGGTGTGCGGAGAAACACAGACTATCGATATATCAACATGAATCGAGATGATACGATATTTCAGAATATCGATTATATCGAAACATATTCAGGATATATACAACCATCATCTGACGACGTCTTTATAATTTTAAAATTTTTAATAATTTTATTATTGCGAGTTTGAATAAAGAGAGTTTGAAACGTTCATTCGACAAGATTACGAAACCGATTACTGACAAGGTATTCGAATTTATTATTAAATATATATGTTACAATTCGATTAATTGGATATTATACATAATGGCCGGTCATTATGTATAATTCCCGAATTTAATCAAATTGTCCGTAACATATATGTATAATATATAATATATATATGTATACATATATATGTATATAATAATATATATATATGCATTATCGCAATAATCTAATTTTACGAATTATCAAGGAAAATCAATTAACCATTGAACAAGAAGAAGAACTGGACATGATATTGTTCGGGAGTCCATCGCCTTACTCATTATTCCGAAGAATAATCGGATTCTTTGAAAATCAATCGTGTACCACAAAATACAAATTCAAATTTATGAGAGGAATAATAAAAAATGAAATTGATGAATCTGTTACGCATATTTTTAAATGTGTAGAAATAAATAACGAGACAAGCGCTGTTAGTAAATCGAAAGCATGTAAAAAAACAGGTATAAAGATTGTTAAATGTGAATGGATCAAGGAGTGTTTCCGAAATAGCCGAATATGTAAAATTACAGATTATCTAATTCATGATCATTAAAAATGTATTATTATGTATTATCATTAAAAATGTATTATTTATTTTTAAAAATGTATTATTAAATGTACTATTAAAAAATATTAAATATTATAAATATTATTAAATATTATAAAATGTATTATTAAATATACTGGCGGTATACAGTATCGTTACTGATCCCCGACATATTGGTTTTGACAACCTCAGTACACACGCGATACCGAAAATCTACTGGCAGGGGACTGGATCAGTACTGTCGCCCGACATAATCCTTTCCCAATTTTAGTACGGACATGATACCGATGATCTACCGACAGTATGCTGGCTCGATACTGACAGTGTACTGGATCAGTATTACTATTCAATGCTGATTCATATATATATTGGGCCAGTATCGTATCATTAGTTTTATGGTACTGGTCCAGTACTAAAATATGAAACTCATTTTTCAGTACAGATTCGATACCTCGCCAGGATTCAATACCGTTTTTCTGTATAAATTTCCACTTGGATACAAACATTAGATTGATTTTAGGGTTTTTGTCTATTTTAACAATGTTTATATCTGGAATTATAGCAAATTTTGAGAATGATTTTAAAAAAATTATTGCTTTATCAACATTAAGGCAGTTAGGAATAATAATAATAATTTTAAGGTTAGGATATAGATTATTATCTTATTATCATTTATTAATTCATGCTATTTTTAAGTCTATAATATTTATGGGGGCCGGGGGGGTTATTCATATAATAAAAAATACGCAGGATATTCGGTTATTAGGAAATTTAAATGAGAGAATGCCTTATGTAATAATAAGATTAATAATTTCAAATTTTGCATTAGGGGGATTTCCTTTTATATCAGGATTTTATAGAAAATATTTAATTATAGAGGTATTTTATGTTTATAGAGGGATAAATATATTGATGTTTGAATTAGTAGTTGTATCTTTATTATTAACTGTGTCTTATTCAATTCGTTTTTTTTATTATTTGTTTTTTAATAGAAGAATTAAATTTTATAGGTATATATATGTATATTAAAGAGAGTGGGTTGGTTAATGTTTCTATAATTATAGTGATATTTATAAGAATTATTTTGGGATCATTAATAGGATGAATTTTTTATTTTGATTTTTATGTAATTTATTCATCTATAATAAATAAGTTAGTTATTTTAGGATGTTGTTTTTAGGAGGTTTGTTAGTATGGTTAATAATAATTTTGAGAAAATTTATTTGAATATATTATTATATTTATTTTTTTAGGTCAATATGATTTTTAAGTAGATTGTATAGATGAATTCATAAACCTATTAATGAGATAGGTGCAAAATTTAGTATATTAGATAAAAGATGAATTGAATATACATATAGAAGGAGGAATAATTAAAGAATTTTCGAAATTTTAAATTAGAAATATTTATTACAAGTTATATATATTTGTGTTTATTTTTATTTATTTTAATGTAATTATGTATATAATGATTTAAGTGTGGAAGAAATAATTGGGGGGTTAAGTTAAAGAATTTAAATTTAAATAGCTTATAATATAATAAAGTATAATATTGAAGATATTAAGAAAATTTGATAATAAAATTTTTAAATAAATATTAAAGAATGAAATTATTTTTATATCAAAAATATAATGTTTTAATTAAACTATATTTAATTGAAGTAATTATGGGTATTTCATAATAAGAATGAATTAGAAGTTCAATTTATTTTTACTCCAACTAGAAATGTTTATTCAATGATATTATTAACAATAATATACCGCTTTTTTGGTTTTAGTTAATTTAATTGAATTTAGGATAGGGGGATGAATATAATATTTAGTTAATAAAATAATATTCTTAGATTAAATAAAATCAAT
>NW_017298377.1:0-565 GCF_001594075.2 Trachymyrmex cornetzi
ATATTTTATCGTCGGCGAACTACCATAAACGGTATAAACACTTCTAGGAAGCAATTTCTTGTACATATTGTATTTACATCACCATGGTGACGCAAGTCAGAAATTAAAAATAGTGTTTTAATTTTAAAAACATGTGACGTTGTTTTAAAAAAGACATATAATTGCATATCCAGTATAAATATGAAAAAAGATGAATTATGCATACCCATATTAAGAAGCATTTTGAAACATTTCAGTAACATTGCAACAACGTTACAATGTTGCTAATGTTTCTAAATGTTTCTTACTCACTGGATATTCATTACTGTAATTAAAATATAGTCTCAATTAAAAATTTTAAAAGCTCTATCAAAGATTACTAGTTTTGAGATATGTCATTCTTTCTTTAACACAATAATATATTTTCTGTTACTAAATCACAAATAAAAATTAAAATCGTGTAATATCTGTGATTATAAAATTTGATAAACATAACATATATATTTATAACATAAAGAGAAAAAATAAAACATTTTAAGAACATAACACACAAATATGCCTTCTTATGCGAGTATGAAATAAGCGA
>NW_017298377.1:844-1140 GCF_001594075.2 Trachymyrmex cornetzi
TCGATGTTCTGCCTTCGGTTCTCATCTTTGATTGCCTTGGTCTGCAGTTTCTCTCGATAGGTCAGCTGACTCCTTATTTTATTTTTTTAATTTTGTTTTAACTTATACTTTATTTTCTGTGTCGTATTCGATGTACCCTATCTTATCATAATATTTTTTGTTCGTTCATTATACTTATTTAAATTTTGTATTTATCTCTATATAACTGTGTATTTATGATTGCAATTTATTCGATGTATATACTTAATTTTTATTTTATTATATATTCTATTTTATTATAATATTTTCGACGTCGA
>NW_017298378.1:0-1658 GCF_001594075.2 Trachymyrmex cornetzi
TATCCACTTTAGAATATAGAGCGATATCTGTACTTTTTAAACCTGTCCTATTTCGAAGTCTTTATATGACTGACGTACTTTATACCACAAGTAGAGCAAACCTTAAGACTCCTGAGTAGCCACTGCAGCCATGTTGAATCGTGACGTCAAAGGCGAAAAATGACATGTTAATTTTTGTAACGTGCCACGTGTGTAAACAAAGATAATTTGGATAAAACGAAATGATGAGATTGTTTTAAAATATTTGTAAAAATGGTCGAAGACAATGATTATCCTCCTTGACAGTTAACCTTAATGGTACCTACTTTTTTGTACTTTTTTTGACGCCAATAGTAAACTTTTAAAATTATAGATAATAATAAAATTATAGTTAATGACATGAACTTTGTCACGATAAAAGTACCGGATATGTCATGTCTATAGAGATATGGCGAAGGATTAAACTTTTAGTTCATAATTGCACAAAATTTGTTCAAATTCAAATAATTCTAAAATAAATCAATGTCATTTAATAAATAAAATCATTTAACCTTAAAGTACGCATAAATCGGTGTGCATATAAGTGCATTTTACATATTGAATATCAATAGTAAGTAAAAAGTAGTAATATCACATAAATTATATGATTGGTGCATTTGTGAGAAAGTAAAAAAATAAACAATAAAATGCCAAAAATAACAAAAAAATGATTAATAAATTTATTTATTTGATTAAAGTCGAAAGATAATAAAAATATAGATGTATAAAATTTGAAAGACTATAATTATTATTATTATCAAATAATAATTTGTATATCTATCAACGCACGGCGCAGTCTGGATTTTACCTGGATTTTGCGTAGGAGGAGGGAGGAGAGAGCTCCTTTTACCTACAATTGATTGCTTACAGCACCGCGTTTGCCTACATTTCATTAACTTACCAAATTAATTGCCTATATGTATCCATTATTGCCTACATGTCAATTGCTTACAAGCGCTTTTGCGCACAAATTTAAAATTACGCTTAAATTACGTAAGAAAATAATTTGTTTTTAAAGCTAGAGAATAATATATGTAGGCAATCAAGCTGTAGGCAAATGTGACTTTGTTCCCGAAATTTTTATTTGTGCGCAAAAGTGCATGTAATCAATCAAGCTGTAGGCGATAATACATGTAAGCAATCTGTAGGTACAAATGTGAGATGTACGCAAACGGTGCTCTAGGCAACCCATTTATAAACAAATGGGGTCCTTCCCCGTATGTGTAATTTTTTGTTATTATTTCCTTTTTTCTGTAATATTCAGGAAGCCCTGGCGTCCTAAATGCTTTCTCTTAGTCACGCTCATGTCACTTAATTACAACAATTTAAATTTTATTTATATCTTCTATTAATATTGTCGTATACAATTCAACGAAAATAAGCTAAAGTTATTTATCGTCATTTTGATATTAAAATGACGATAAATAACGGCAGCTTGTTTATTGGGAAAATAATAATATAATAAGCAGTATAGCGATATAATTTTCTTATAAATTACAAATTTATCTTATTCATTGCGTTTGTTTATCAACTAATTCATACCAAATATTACACACAACAAGCACATAGTATTGTGTAGACATTATACGTACAATTTAATGTTTAAAAGTGTTAAGTGCGCGTGTAAGTGCCGCTTAACA
>NW_017298379.1:0-759 GCF_001594075.2 Trachymyrmex cornetzi
AATTTTTAATCTTTATTTATAATCTCAGAGACTCTCTTTTAATTATTTTTACCTATATATGATGAGGTTGTAAAGGATCATAAAAAATTATATTTAATTTTCTAGAAAATTTATGCATTTCATATATATGTATATGTGTATACAATTGACAGAATAAATTTGGCGAGAGCCGTTTATACCGATGCAGACATATATCTTATGGACGATCCTTTAAGCGCCGTAGACGCCCATGTGGGCAAGCATATATTTGAAAAATGTTGTACCTGGCGAGCAGCATTTCGCAAGTGGTTTTTCGGTTTTCCTTCTGTCTTTCATTCAGTTCATGTGGAACCCATTTTCCCTTCTTCTGGATCTTTCCCATGGGTTTCAAACATATGGAGACGGCTTCTCGTGTCACATTCAATTGATCCGCGAGTTGTTGTTGAGTTTGAGCGTCATCCTCGTCCAACAATGCTTGCAATTCGCTGTCTTCAAACTTTTTCGGTGGTTTTCCACGTTCTTCGTTTCTCACGTCAAAATCACCACTTTTGAATTTTTTAAACCACTCGAAGCACTGTGATTTACCAAGAGCATGCTCATCGTAAGCTTCGACAAGCATTCGATGCAATTCTGCAGCAGTTTTCTTCAAATGGTAACAGAAAATCAATGCTGTCCGCAAATCGTAGTTTCGAGGTACAAAATTCGACATGTTCAACACTATTACAAATTATACTGTTGTATGAAACTTGTATTGTTGTGAGTTGAAAATCTTTGTCAGAT
>NW_017298380.1:0-373 GCF_001594075.2 Trachymyrmex cornetzi
AGGGGGAAAGCCGGACCCCGGGCACGCCAGCGACTTTCCCCCTCCACTCTCACTATCTTGCTCGCTCTCTGCCTCTCTCGCCACCTCGTCGTCACTACGTACTACTTTAAACATTTTTTCAACTTCTCTTGCCGATAAGAAAGTGGAATTTGGTATTGGGCGATAGATTTCATCGTATCCTAAATGAATTTATCATTTTCAGAGGTTCCATCTCTAGGGCAGAAATCCCCCCTATACCGTGGGCATCCTCCTTTGTAAGATACATTTTTCAGTAAAATTCTTTTTTTTTCAAAATATAAATATGTAATACCTTTTCTCTGAAAAGCAAAAACGCAATCCTTTGTTTATTTTCAATGTTCTTTCTTTAATTGTA
>NW_017298380.1:528-883 GCF_001594075.2 Trachymyrmex cornetzi
TGGTAAAAGAAGTACTTGATACGTCTATTTAGACGAAAACTGATTAAATAAAAATTTGACGCGTCTAATTAGACGGAACTAGTGAAATAACTACCTGAAACGTCTATTCAGACGGAACTGATGAACCAAATACTTGATGCGTCTACTTAGACGGAACTGGTGAACCAAATACCTGATGCGTCTACTTAGACGGAAACTGATAAAATAAAAACCTGAGGCATCTATTTAGACGGGACTAGTAAAATAACTACCTGAAGCGTCTATTTAGATGGAACCTGACGAAATAAAAATTTGACACGTCTATTCAGATGGTAATATTTAATTAAATACCTGATGCGTCTACTTTAGACGGCAC
>NW_017298381.1:0-203 GCF_001594075.2 Trachymyrmex cornetzi
CGCAAGTGCACCAAAAGCTTCTAACAAAACCTGCGGAAGTCCGTTAGAAACTTCGCGATACAAGCAACGCACGAACGCTCTGTATTCAAAACTCTATACATAAAAAAGGGAAACATCATTCGACGGAATGTAACGCGAATAAACGCGCACAGCGACTGCACATTATGCAGCACAGGGGCGGAGCGACTAAGAGGGCCCTGTCA
>NW_017298382.1:0-352 GCF_001594075.2 Trachymyrmex cornetzi
CGAGCTTCGTCAATAAGTAAGAGTCGGCTAACGTACGTTGGGCCGACGTCGCGCCGTGATTGGTGCGACAACCGGTTGCCGACGTTCTGCCAACGTTGGCCCGAGCGTCGTCAGTAAGTAAGAGTCGGGTAACGTACGTATTGCCGACGTCGCGCCGAGATTGGTGTGACAACCGGTTGCCGACATACTGCCAACGTTGGCCCGAGCTTCGTCAGTAAGTAAGGTTCGGCTAATGTACGTTAGGCCGACATCGCGCCGTGATTGGCGTCACCGGTTGCCGACATACTGCCAACGTTGACCCAACCTTGGTCCGGCCGTGGCCTGAAGTTGTCTTGAAATAAGAGTCGGCTAA
>NW_017298382.1:793-1006 GCF_001594075.2 Trachymyrmex cornetzi
AGTATCGGCTCGACACTGGCTTTTAACGTTGGGCCGATGTCGGTGATTAGTGTTGGTTCGACACTGGCTTTTAACGTTGGGCCGATCTTATCATTTGGATATTTTATCGACATCGGCTCTACATCGGCATCTAACGTTGGGGCGATGTCGGTGACCAATGTCTACCCAACACTGAAATTTAATGTTGGTCCGACGTCGGTGACCAATGTCGGC
>NW_017298382.1:11135-12533 GCF_001594075.2 Trachymyrmex cornetzi
CACTCAACTAGCTTTATACTTCGAACTTACCTGCTTACGAAATGTCAGGTAACACATATGAATAAACACTCTTTGAATGTAATATATACATAAAATTGTTAAATGGTTACCTGTAGAAAAGAATGTGAAATGGTTGTTTCTATCTCACTTTTTATACAAATAATTTCCTGCAAATACACATGTAATGATGTTACGGCACATGCGCATACCAATACAATATACAGCCTATACGAAATTAGCCCCCCGCTTTTCGAATTTACTTATTAATGTCTAACTACGAAAAATAAAAAAAAATCGTATTTTAGGTCAGCCCCGCACCTTGCAATTTTTTCAATTTTTAAGATTGTGCTAGATTGTGTTAAGTTGTGCTAACATTGTACTAAAGTGGTATTTACACAATATCCTCGAATTGTACTGTTAATATTCGCAAAATAAGTGAATTCGAAAAGTAGGGGGCTAACTTCGTATAGGCTACAATACATGCAAGCAAAAAAGGTTGTATATGCATAAATGTCATACACTTAATTTAAGATTATTATATATGTGCTATATTATCACAATGTAGACAGTATTATCATTGATTTTATCTTTCGAAGCAGACAAAAAATTCTTTGTTCATTTAATTCTTTCCATGAAAGAATCAAAATCACTCTAGAATATAGCGATGATAGAGCAATAAGTTTTTTTAGATTTAAATAAACCAATTGAATTGTTTAAACAATTTTATAAAATGGTTTCCAAAATGATACATAAAAAAACAAGATAGTCAAAGTGATAATGTCCCCCCACTCTTTAAGAACAATCCCCTCTTTCTTTCTTCCCTTTCCATTGTTCCTTAATTACTTAAAAATTTTGTCGCTTGTTATACATTGTCACAGATTGTCTAGAATGGTTCTCACATTAGAATCTCAAAAGTGACATTCTAAATAGTGCACAGATCTACTTAATCGTATTCATTTAAATTAAAAAGGTCCTATTTGGAACACGCTCTGAAATCGTGGACGCAAAATGGACATTTAAATCAATAAACAGCCTGTTGACAATTATGCTAAAGTGACTGACCTATTAGTACAAAATCGATAATTGATTTATCAACATATTTGTTAAATTCACATTATATCGTTTCTAATATAAATTATATTAATATTTTGTTATTGGCTATAAAGAGAGTGACGCCAATAACAAAATTTATATAAATTTACTTTATTAAAATATGACATACGTGTTTACTTGTGTACTCTTGTAAGCTGTAGTTAAATTTAAAGCATAAAACGAGGAGCACAGACTTGTATAACGCATAACACATAGTGCATAAGAACACGTACCAATCAACGGTCCTCCTGTTTCATATTTTTATGCCTTATGTATTATGCATACTGCAAGAGTCTACCCCTTGCT
>NW_017298383.1:0-584 GCF_001594075.2 Trachymyrmex cornetzi
TCAAATATAAAATTACAATAATTTTGTTCGTGTCGCATAATCGATCAATATGATTTTTTTAAAAGAACTGAAAATATGTTTACGTGAACTTGCTATAGTAGACCACACGTTGGAAGCTTTCGGAACGCCAAAGGAATATCAAAGGCTACGTAATTCGATAATTCGAATAATTATCGGATTGATTGTATACGTTTGTTGTTTTGTGATATATAGGACGTTATTTTATTATTATGCTTACGACATAACTATATCTTGGCGCTTGATCTTAGTTATATTTCTGCTGTATTACCCGCACAATGCCTTTGCCTTAAGTGCTCTGATTTCTGCAGCTATCCTTGGGTTAGTATTATAGATATGTGTACATTTAATTTGTAAGTTATTTCTTTTGATATTGTGCGTCAAAATGTTTACAGAGTGAAACACTTAAAAAACTTCTGGTACATACAATATAAAGAAAGAGAGCCATCACCGTCAATGACCATGACCTTGACAAAAAACATATGTGTGTTGTCTGTATTGTTTGTACAAAACATGTATATACAATACTTATTTTGAGTATTAAAAATATACTAAACAACAATTAT
>NW_017298384.1:0-294 GCF_001594075.2 Trachymyrmex cornetzi
TAATAAGAAAAATATAAATGTGATCTAATTCACGTATGTTATACATATATATAAAAAAAAGCTCATATCAATTTTAATCGAGGGGATAACCACTAGCTGAAATATTGTCCCACAGATTACATGACATTATATGATTTCATCTGATTACGAATAATTTTTTTCGCTACATATGAAGTCGTTTGGTAAAATATACAAATTTATTTAATATTATACAATGATTTATCGTGGTTTCATATGTAATTATCGGATTATACATAGAAATTTCATATGAATTTTATAATGATTTCGAGGACT
>NW_017298385.1:0-1768 GCF_001594075.2 Trachymyrmex cornetzi
ATATAACCTCAACACACGCGTCCCGATTGTACCGATTCTTATTCGAAATGCAGCTAGTTAGTTTTTGATTTGGCCAACCTCCGGATCTGATGGCTCTGAGATCTTGGATTCCAGTAATGGCTGCCGTTAACAGTCCAGAGGTATATAGTCAAAGGTTATTTTGCCTTTCGAATACTACACCGGCTAACGGTGTCTGCAGCTGTCCGGCTGCGTTGCCACGTTCTACCGCACAATCTGGCAACCCTGCTGTACCGCGACTTTCGATATTTCACTTATACGATATGAAAGTTTTATAATGCTAACACTAAATATCAAGCAGATCCGTTTCAGAATAGTGAAATGTATCTTGATACATCAGAGTTAATTGTTACTTAATACGGAATTTGTATAGAAAACTAATTTTATTATTATTTTATTATTTTCTTTGTTAATGTAACGAAGTATATCACTTTTATACGGATTTAAACCGTAAATTTTCATAAATAATTACCAATTTTGAACAATTGTCGAAAAAATGAATTTCGAAAATGGAGGTTTTCAGTTTTTTGCGTTTTTTTGCTAATTTTTGTAAAGTGAGATAAATTTTTTTTGGATTATCTAAAAGTAGACATTTCAACGAACAAAACGTCCTATAATGAAGTTCAAAAATCTAAAGTTTTGACATTAAACTTTTCACTTGAAGATAGGGGTGTTTTTCGGTTTTTAATCAATATAAAAAAAACGAATAAATATTTTTATTTGAAAAAATTACAGCATATTTGGGACATAAAAGGGTAAGTCTCCTGTAAATTTCATGAAAAAAAATCATTTTTGTGGGAGAAAAAAATAAAAAACGAAAAACACGGTTTTTTCGATTTTTCAGAAACATGGTTTTTTCGATTTTTCTCGAAAACTTTGAGGTTATGTGAAAAATCATGTTTACAAAAGTTGTAGATCTTTTTAATATCTAAAACATCTCCATATAACATTTTTCGATTGTAGGTCAACTTTCGCCGGAAATTACGAAAAACCGCTTCCTAGCCCTAAAACGCACCCCCTCAGGCCACCCCTAACTTTTTTCGCGTTGGATTTTTGGTTTTTATCATTGTTGCGGCATTTTCTAAAATACCTCATACTTGGTTTGCTGTTATTAATTTTTTTCACTTTTTGCTTAATATGAACTTAATATGGGCTAACTGCACTGGTCTATAAAAAGACATTTTTTTGGTAAACTAATGTTATTCAACAATTTCTTGAGAGTTTGATGTAAAAATAATTTAATAAAATTATTAAGCTGCGACAGAATTAGATTTTCTGCAAAGTTTCGATAATTATAACTGCATTGTTATGGAAAATTGTAGTTGCGTGACACACGATTCATGAAAGACCATAGCGTGCCATAATATGTTCTTTAATACGAGGCAGATTGGTAAGGCGTATGTATAATCGCGAAGAGTGTACGCGAGATAATAGAAGATACGAGGAGAGAAAAAAGCAGAAATTACAAAATATTCATCGCGCAAAGCTATCGACTATCTCTTTTGTGCGCTTCAGCGAAAGAGGCAATTGTCTTTTTATGAACGCTGCAGCAAAAGAGGGTACTTCAAGGTAATCTTGTAGGGCGATGGTTCCTGCGCGATGTTTCTAAATGGAAACAAAAGAGTGCATTTCTTTTGATATTGTTTCCAAAGTAAATAGAAAGATTTTCATTTTGGCGAAGATACTTTCTATATACAGGGTGGACCATCTGAAGTGATCCAGTCAAATATCTCGAAAACTAGTAGGGATA
>NW_017298386.1:0-758 GCF_001594075.2 Trachymyrmex cornetzi
GCGATTTAAAAGATTATATTGAGGAAACTAGAGCATTTTTAAAACTGTCAATTATTTGACTGTTGAAAAAAATGTAAAGCAAACTTTAATCCTATTAATTTAATTTTAAAAACAGACTAATCATAAAAAACGATCAAGATTTAGGTTATTGAATTTATATTTTCAGTACTCTGTAAATCTCGTGGAGTGAAATCTCACGAAGAGACTTAAAATTTAGCCTGTCTTGAAAAAAGAATGGAAATAATGTTAAACAAGAATGGCCGTATTGTCACTCCTTTTTCTTGTCTGCGAGTGAGATTTCAGTCAACGAGATTTAGAGTAATTCTGCTATGAAATACGTGGAAAAATAGCAAACATTTCACGATTTTTTAAATGTAAATAACAAACCCCTATTAAGCTGGATCCCCCACCAGCGCAAATCGAGTCCGGACATATTGAAAAATTTAGTGCTCTTTTGTTGCTAATTTGTTGCTCCAGAAAGAATTTTGTTGCTGCAACCGTTCCGCAGTAAAAAAAATAAAAAATGGGTGGATCCAGCTTAATGGAAAGCTGGACCCCCCCCCATAGTCAAAAAACAGATATAGAGCTGCAATATCAAAAAAACAAATACACCAGATTTTGTTGCTTTTTTGTTGCTCCAGAATGGTCCAAAGAAACATAAAAAAAATTCAATTGTTAAATAAATATCCATAAATTAACAAAATTACATCGTCACGCGTAGCAGCGTCATGACTAAAAGATACATGTACAGAGTTAGT
>NW_017298386.1:940-1674 GCF_001594075.2 Trachymyrmex cornetzi
TGGTACCAAAATGTTCCTTGTAACGTATACTATCTAAATATACCCATTTCCGATTTTGTTGCTAACTATAACATATGCAAAATAATTAGATTATTAACGTAGGCGCCCGCGCCGAGCACTTTATTCACTCAAAGATTGTTTAAAGAATTTGTTGCTTGCAAGTTTTTGGTACCAAAATGTTCCTTGTGACGTATACTAAATAAATATACCCATTTCCGATTTTGTTGCTAACTATACACATAAAAAATAATTAGTTTAACAGCATCGGCGCCCGCGCCGACTAATTATTTTTTATGTGTTATAGTTAGCAACAAAATCGGAAATGGGTATATTTAGATAGTATACATCACAAGGGACATTTTGGTACCAAAAACTTGCGAGCAACACATTCTTTAAACAATCTATGAGTGAATAAAGTGCTCGGCGCGGGCGCTGACTCTGATAAACTAATTATTTTGCATGCGTTAGAGTTAGCAACAAAATCGGAAATGGGTATATTTCGATAGTATACGTTACAAGGAACATTTTGGTACCAAAAATTTCCGAGCAACTAACTCTGTACATGTATCTTAATAGTATACGTTACAAGGAACATTTTGGTACCAAAAATTTCCGAGCAACTAACTCTACATGTATCTTTAGTCATGTATACATTATTTTTCGTCTGGTTTGACCCACCCATTTTTTATTTTTTTTACTGCGGAACGGTTGCAGCAACAAAATTCTTTCTGGAG
>NW_017298387.1:0-1142 GCF_001594075.2 Trachymyrmex cornetzi
GCAAAGGGTTAAATGTTCGCGTGGACTAAAGCTGAGCGTAGACCTACTAAATACTGATAAAAGCAATATATATTGACTAATTAAAAATATATATAGTTTTATTGTTATCTGCCTTTACCACAATTTAAAATAACTTGGTAGTTATAAGGTGCGTAATACTTTTGCACAAGGCTGTATATTAAATTTAATTAAGAGTTACATTATTATTGATTCCCTAATGTTAAAATCAAGATTGAATGTGAATCATTGTTTATTTATCTCATTTTCCTGGATATGTTTTCAAAATCCACTTTACCATTAAACGATATTAAATTAATAATTATTATATTAATGATATAATAGTTACATAATTATATTTTGTTTATCAGATATATTACAGACATTTAATAATGCAAGTGAAACGTCTGTTGATACTTCAGTTGATACAATAAAAAAAAATAATAAAAAGATATCTAACCATATTGAACAAAGAAAGAAGCAAAAAGGAATTAGACGAAATGAAGGAAAACAAAATAACGCAATAAAAAAGTCACAAAATATACATAAAAATGATAAAGGTAAGCTTTGTTTACGTTCATATTACCTTACTAATAAGAAAGCTTACTCAAGTGCTACACTCTAATTTTGATAAACTTTGAATATGTTATAATCTGGATCGAAGAGACATGTATTTTTTTATATGTGCCTATATGGCCATTAAGGAGGTGAAATACCCTCTTGAAAAAAAATCGATTTCTATATTTCTGAGCTAATATCAAAACGATGAAAGATATAAATTAATATGTTTAAATATATCATATCAAAGAATTGTTCGAACATTTCGACTCACTTTGGAGTTTTCCTCAGTGAATTTCATAATAGTTGTCTAAGTTCTGCCACTGGTCACTTCTAGATTACCAGGTCCAGTAAGTTATTGTCTCATAATAAGATTAGAAAAAAAATCCTTACTAAGGACCTTTCTCTTACTTTAAACCTGGTAATCCAAAAATAACTAACTACTAGCAGATAAGTGACTATATTAATGATATTCGCGGAAGAAAACTTCAAAGTGATTCGAAACGTTCAAACAATTCCCAGGTAAGGTTTGCCGACTATCAGCCGACGTTGAACGTTGGGCCGACGTTGGCGACATCACGGCAAAC
>NW_017298387.1:2064-3415 GCF_001594075.2 Trachymyrmex cornetzi
TGCTCTTGACATTAATAGAATTTAGCACTTTTACACTAATACTCTTGCTATCCCTGAGCGCGCGAAATTCTATTTCTGCCATTAATAATAATTTTTTAATTATTCCTATTTAAAAGCTAGCCTCAGCATTTTTATTTTATATTTTTTGTTTTAAATTATTACAAATAAACTGTCTTTAAAACACTTATCTGACATGATCTGACAGCAGATTGCGAGCAGAGCCTGATGACAGAAGTTGATAAAATGACGCTAACAGTGTGCTCCCCGAACACACTCAGCGGTTAAATTGCACGTACATACAAGCTGTCAGAATAGGTATTTAAATTTTAAATGTCTAGGTAAGCGCAGATTTTGCTCGGTTTCTGCTGCCAATTTATCGTCAACTTCTGTCAGCAGGCTTTGCTCGCAATTTGCTGTTAGATCTTGCCAGCAGACTGCTCGGCTTTTGCCACCAATCTGCTGCAAAATATGTCTGCAGACGTTTTTAGCAGTTTGGTAACAGTTTGTTGACAATATCTGGTAATACAGACTCTGTTTAGAATTTGTTGCCAATCTGCAATCAAAAATTGTGAGCAAGCTCTGTTCCAAATCTGTTTCCGCAGGCTTTGCTATCATGGATGTAAACCATGAATATAAAAAAATATTGCTAATTATATCAAAACCTATAATATATCTAATTATTTGCAGAAAACAAACGAGTGATATTAAATCCACGGAAAAAACAGAATATATACTCAAAAAACAAAGATGTAATTTTCCATAAGTATATATATACTCTCACAGGCAAAAAAGAGAGCAATTAAATTTTAGCACAAATTTATAATATCTTTGAATAGTGATAATTTAATAAAAAATCGTATTGAGATAAAACCAGCTCAAATTAAAGCTTGAACATTCTTTGATAACCATGGACATTAAATTTGAATCACATTAAATATATTACAAAATATCGAACTTTGGAGGTGAACAATGAAAGACGGAGAAAAAAATTTTTTCTTTAAACTGTTACACTGTTCAGGAGAGTCGACCGAATGGCACAAAAGTGTACGAGTCATTAAGCTTATTGATTTCCAAACAAATCAATATTTTAACATTTTTCTATGATTTTTTCTTCGATAAAATTATACCATTATAAAGAAAAAAAAGTGTTACAGAACGGATAACTTTTTCTATACATTCAGTATAATTCAGTAATTATTGTAGGAAACTGTTAGAAAAGAAATTAAAATGTGAATTTCAAATTTTAACTTTTCTGAAAAAATTAGACGAAATTAATTTCGTGTAAGTGCATCTACGCACACACGAACACGCCCGTGCGCGCGCGCACGCACGCACGCACACACACACACAC
>NW_017298387.1:4681-8546 GCF_001594075.2 Trachymyrmex cornetzi
TCATGGTATTATAGGCCATTGGATTCGTCTTGACTTCAGCTATCACGCTATAATGAAAAAAATATGTAGTCCTATTTAAAAAAGTATCGATAACCTTGAAGGCTCTAAAAATATGACCTTGAGAAAAAAATAAATCTCACCATAATGTGTGTCCCTTCAAACCAAACAATTTCTTCCTCAGGCATTTTCGCGTATCATTAACGGTAACGGAGATATTGCCTTGTAACAGAGTTACTGGGACACCCTGTATATATATACATACCTGTATATGGCATTTTTATTATTCTTCTTAAGGTCCTTCTATGAAAAGTTGGAAATCATCATTGCAATTTGTACTCCATTCGCAGCCAAAAATTAAAGCTTGAACATTCCTTAATAATCATGAAGATCAATTTGAGTCATATAAAATGTATTACAAAATGGCGGATGTTGAAAGTGGACATTGAAAGAACTTTTATTTTTCCTTGTATTATTACCTGAAGCAGAGTACACCTTGATCTTCTGATAATGTGACCCAAATATTTTCCTTTTCTCCTTTTTGTCATGTGTTCCGAATTTCACATTCCTTGTTCATTCTTACGAGGACTTCTTTATTTTATTAGTGATCTTTTCGGTCCATGATATACCACATTCTGCGATAACATTTCAAAGGTTTGTATTTTATTTAACTTTCTATTTAATGGTTTTTCTTGACGGTTCAAGCCTCCACTCCATACAGCATTATGGAAAACGTTCGCATTCTAAGCCCAATATTAATATTTCAATTGCATAATTTTTTAGTGATACAAATGACGATTTGGCATCTATTCTAGCCTTTATTTCAAGCGATTGATCCTCTGTTTATTCTACCCAGACTCTCAGATGCTTATAGGTTTTTACCCTTTCTATAATGTGGCATTTTCAATCTTTAATTCCATTTGGTCCTGAGAGGATTTTGTAATTACCATCCACATTTGGTTTTTTGGAGATTTATTTTTTAATTTATTTTCCATATTCAATCCTTTTTAAAATATAGAGTAAATCTGGTATACACATATGCCGTAACTAAGGAAAATTTATTTTATTATGTACTATGTTAAGGCAAATGAACTATACTAATAAAACCTTTATACCGTCTACTATGATAAAAATTTTAGATCCAAAATATTTATTTTTCGTGTTAAAAAAAGAATTTTTTGAAACCCTTGCATTTTTGCCTTATATCCCATAGAGGTGGGATACACATATAAAACAATAAACTAAACAAAAAATGCAAGAGCAAAGAATATTTGTATTTTGCTATACAACACGCTTTACTGTTCCTCTACACTTATGTATCATGAAATAATAAATCTTTCACATGTTTTACAATAATTGTTTTATGTAAATTATGATGTATAATGAAACGCTTGTTATAATGACAAATCGATTCAACTCACAATAATTTTATTAGTACTAATGAAAAAAAACTGAAATCATAACACAATATTAATATAACATAAAGGCATGTAACAGATTAATTACAGGAATATTACCCTCACTCCTATTTTTTCTGATTTCTGCGGCGTAAATCCCAGCCGCCGCGTATATATACCAGATTTACTCTAGATGTTAAAAAGAGTTGGACAGAGGATACAACCCTGTCTTATGCCCCGCCGTATCTCGATGTTCTCCATTAAGTTGTCTTCTATTCTTATGTTGGGCTCTCTGTCTCCAATATAAGTTATTAATTCTGATATCCTTTATATTTATGTTTTTCTCTCAAAGAATTTCTAGTTTTTTATATAATTAAATATGTAAATTAATAGTCAAAAATTTTTTGATTAAGTATTTAAATAAAAAGATTAAGTAAATTAGAATAACATTAACTCAATAAAAACATTTTTTATTGACATAGATTTATCTCTTTTCCTCGTCTTTTATTTTTGAATTGTATGATATTGCTTTTTTATGTATTTTCTTCTCTCATAGGAAAATGTTTGGATAGCGATATATCAGATTATGTAATGAATACGATATATCAGATTATGTAATGAATATATCAGATTATGTTCAAACAGCTCTGTTGAGAGTATAGTTAATGTGCGAGGAAAACGGAAGCGTCAAACTTGTAAGTAAATGATAACTAATTATACACTGAGAGAAAAATATATTAAATTTTAATAATTTAAATATTTGTTTGAATAGTGCCGCTATATTTGATACAAAAACCTTTGATTAAATCATTAATTTGACTTAATTATTTTAACTTCATTATTATAATTTAATTAATTTAACTTAATTCTTTTTTACACAAATTTTTATATATTAATACATTAATAATTTTATTTCTTATGGCGGCATTTGTAAGATTAATTTTTACTAATTGTTGATTTTGGTTTTTAAAGTTTTAAATGTCTATACTTAGCGCTATTATTTTTTATTTAGACAATATGTATTTTCTGTAGTTAAATGTGTTAGTACTATTCAAACAATCATTTATTAAAATTTAGTATATATTTCTCGCAGTATACATCGAAATTTTATTGAAATATTTTTTTATGAATGTATGTTTGCATTAGGTAAAACGAATCAAAAGAAAAAACGATGGATAGATGAAGAGATAACGCAAGCAAAAACGTGTTTTTCAAAATATGTGCGTCAAGGAAAATTACCACCTTTATCAGAAATAGAAAGAGTCAAAGTAACACATAATATTTTAAGTGATAGGAAACCGGATGCAATAAAAACATGGTTACATTATCGATTAAATAAGAACAAAAAACTTTTAAATCAAACAAGAAATGTACATAATTATATTTTTTCCAGCAGCATGTCATATAACTAACATTTATAAGATTAAATTTTCTAAGTTTTTACTATATTACTCTATTAACAAAATGTCTATAAGTTTACGTTTACATTAATTTCGATATCATTAGGTGCGTTCGGTATTGCAAGTCGGAGGCGTCTGTTAGCTCATTCACCTCGGAAATCATTCGGCAACTCGTATCTTTCTGCTACATGTCATCTCATTTACGTTGGATATTAACATTTCTAGAGCTAATCGAGCACCTCAATCCACTCTGTATTCCAAGGCTGAGCTCGTAGAGCTAACGCAAGATTTCGCGCCTAAAAATTGAATATAATCTTTCAAATCATAACCTTAATGTTAAAAAGACCCTCAAATTATGATAAAAATACACTCAATCGATGCGTTTTCGCGTAAAAATAAAGACTTTACAACAACAAAAAAAACCTCGCTCTGCACTGTGAATCGAGATATTTATCGTTAAAATCAACGGCTATTCAAGTTAAAAAATCTGTCACAGCAACGGTTCACTGCTTTAAAAATACAAATCTTCTACATTAAGAACAAGTACTTCGCTAAAACAATAAATTTATGTTTTAAAAACAATGAATCACTGCTGTGACAGATTTCCTAATCTGAATAGTTGTCGAATTTTATGATTAATACCTCAGTTCACAGTGCAGAACGATGCTTTTTTTCTTGTCAAATCTTTATTTTTACGCGAAAACGCATCGAGTGCGTTTTTATCAAAATGTTAGGTAACCGGGATCTTTTCAACGTTTACCATAATCTTAAATGACACTATGACAGCTCTACATCATTCGAAATTAATTTTCGGCCCTCGACTCGAAGATCACGTGATCACGCTCACCATCTGCTAGCTCACATCTCAGTTTACATTGCCGAACTCATCTATATACAGGGTGTAACTAGAAAAAGGTATATGGAGCATACCATGAGATTCAGGACAAGAATCCAAGTAGAAAAGTCCTGAGTCATTTTTTGATCGGAGCTTTCGGTTGAACGAGAGGAGAGGAGAGGAGAGGAGAGGAGAGGAGAGGAGAGGAGAGGAGAGGAGAGGGGAGGAGAGGAGAG
>NW_017298387.1:8561-11581 GCF_001594075.2 Trachymyrmex cornetzi
AGAGGAGAGGAGAGGAAAGGAGAGGAGAAGGGAGGAGAGAGAGAGAGAATTACAACTGCTTCGTTACTCACCGTCGTTCTTCTCCTGCCTCGAATTCGTCAACTCCACTCCGCCTTGTCACGTAACTGTATTCCTTCTATACTCGGGCGCTAATTCGCTAACTTTAACATCGTATGACAACAAACCGAAAGCTCCGATCAAAAAATAACTCAAAACTTTTCTACTTGGATTCTTGTCCTGTATCTCATGGTATGCTCCGTATACTTTTTTTTAGTTATGTATATGTATATGTAATACATATCAGTACAATAATAGGTGCTTGATTAGATCTAAAAATGTTAATACCCAACGTAGATGAGATGACATGTAGCAGAAAGATACGAGTTGCCGAATGATTTCCGAAGTGAATAAACAAACGGACTCCGATTTGCAATGCCGAACTATTGAAAACAATATATGTCTTACTTGTGTATTTACTTTAATTCTATTGGAATAGAAAGTTTACAAAATGATTGAACTTTTATTTTATTTTGAGATAAATAATAAATTCAATATTACGTTTTAAAAAATTGGTATTATGATTAAAAAATATCTATGACAATGGATGCGTGATCTTTATGTTTTCATATTCTTTGTAATATATCTTATTTAAATGTAGTAATATACTGTATTAACATATGGTAATAAAGTATGAGAAATGATACAATAATTCTAATGTAATTTAATGGAATAGTTTCTATTCTCTAACGCAAGATCTATAATAGAATAGAAAACTAATCAATCATAGTCAATTATAGAAAACTAATTAATCATAGTCATTATACTTCTCATATTTGACTGTGATTGGTTAATTTTTTATGACTTAAGTTGTAGAGAAAATTAAAATTGTACCCCTACGACCGCTACGATTTCTATGGACTCCGTTTAAGGTTATAGATTAATAAGAACATAATTATTTGTAAAACTAAATTAATAACTATTTCAATAATATTAATTATAGTATTCATAGACATACAATAATTATTTTGTTAGCATAAAACTTATAATATAAAATTATAGGTCTATTTTCTATTCCTGCACTAGATTGTACTAGAACTCTCCTCGCTTTCGACAAATATCAAACATATCTATCTCACTTTAAATTACAAAGTGTACATTAGTTCAGCCACAGAAAGCAAACCTTATGTAAGCTTTATTCGCTTATAATAGAGACCGTCTAATAGAGACATAGTGATAAAATAAGAACGATAAAAATTTTTAAATATAATTTAATTTCAAACAAAAACAAGTATGTAATTGTGAAACGAATTAATTTAAGAAAATAGAAACTACATCTTTTATAAAAAAAAACTTGTTTAAATTATTAAATTGTCAAAAAGTTACTTCATATTTCCGTATCACTGATGATTTCGTGAAATTTGATTACATTAATTAAAATGAAGTACCATGTATTGTAAAAAGTAAGAAATAAAAAACATAAATCCTATATATCTTAAATAGTATTTGTGTGCGTGTGGATATTATTTCATGTCTATTATATCTACCCATAAATACATTTTCTTCAGATGATAGAAACTATGAAAAGAAATAAAAATAGATTATGTATAATATATGTTGTATTCAACACTTCAAAAAAAAATTTAGATACATTTAAAATTATACGATAATTAACATAGAACAATAAAACTGTCAAAAATTACACAGCATTAATTATATACACAAACTATAGAAATCAAAGCCTAAACGGTCTAGTTGGATTTTAATGCTTGTATGAATCTTATGTGAATTTATATACTACGTGTGTAGTTCCCAGAATCGCGCGCCGAAATGATTTTTCGGTCTTGAATCGGTAACTCTATTAAACTACCGCAGTAGTTTAACAGAATATCACGAGTTAAATTGACTAGCAATTTAACAAATTTTGTAGTTTAATAGAGTTAGTGTTTCAAGACCGAAAAATCATTTCGGCGCGCGTTTCTGGGAACTACACACGTAGTATATAAATTCATATAAGAATCATACAAGCATTAAGATCCAGCTAGACTGTTTAGGCTTTGATTTCTATAGTTTGTTATCACATATAAGGTTCTATAATATATTATATTGTTTATTTACGTCGCCTAAAGAGACGTTGTTCCTTCATATTCAATTATTGCGAAGAATATTACTAACAAAGACCTCGGTAGTCTAAAGGCATAGGACGCTTGCACGGAATGCAAGAGATCCGGGTTCGACTTCCGGTCGAGGTAATATTTTTCGCAATAAGAATTAATTATTTATAGGTTTTAATATGTCATTCAACATTATTAAGATTGTTTCGAAGATGCGAATAAGCATCAAAGATTTGTTAAATTGCTAGTCAATTTAACTCATGATATTACTGCGGTAGTTTATTAGTGTTGCATTTCAAGTCTAAAAAAATTTCAAGCAACAATCGAAGAATTATATACATAATATATAAATTCACGTAATTATTTAGAAGCACCCGTGATCCAGCTTAGACTGCTGTGACATAATCTCATTCGATTCAAAGAGAGAAATATTCATTTGGATGTATAGTCATCCAGAAAGTTTGCAACTTTTTTCATCGATGGGTTTCGGAATGTACCTTGTTCACAGAGCGATTAGTTATTACTCATGGATCTATAAATAAGAACCAATTACTCGGTGAGCAAGCAGAATTATGAAATCCATCGAAGAAAAAGTATTACAATCTTTTAGTGACCGGTTGTATGTATATTTCGATGTACAGACCCGAAATCTGCCACAATATATGCGTATGGCAGATTCCAGGACATGTTGGAATTTTCCATACGTATATCTTGAGATATACACGGATAATAGAATGTCTAATAATAACTACCCTAGAGGTTTTGCTAACAGCGTGTTAGGTTTTTTTAATTGGGTTCTTCACCTGGAGTCTTAGTATACCATTTATCTGCCATACACATATTTTATAGCAAATTTTGGGTCTGTACATTCAAATGTATATACATTAGATTGTACAGATCCGAAATCTG
>NW_017298387.1:12408-12712 GCF_001594075.2 Trachymyrmex cornetzi
GTGTCTTAAAAATTTTCTGGCCGGGGACGCTCCCATTCTAGTCTGTATCCTAGAAAATATGTTGTCCCGGAATCTGCCATTCTAGTCAGTGTCCTGGAAAATACATTGTCCCGGAACCTGCCATTCTAGTTAATGTCCTGGAAAGTGTGCTGTCCCGGAATCTGCCGTTCTAGTCAGTGTCCTGGAAAATACATTGTCCCGAAACCTGCCATTCTAGTTAATGTCCTGGAAAGTGTGCTGTCCCGGAATCTGCCGTTCTAGTCAGTGTCCTGGAAAATACATTGTCCCGGAACCTGCCATTCTA
>NW_017298387.1:13190-13643 GCF_001594075.2 Trachymyrmex cornetzi
TTCGGTCCCAGAAACTGCCCCTGGACATATATATATATGTATATATATACATATATATATATGTATGTATATATACATAATAATATATATACACATACGTGATAATATATTTACACAATATATGCCTTATAATCTATCAGAGAATCGTCCGAAATACGAGTCTCTCGAAAATTGGAGATACGGCATTATATCCTCCAAAGAAGTGCGTGTATTTACGTTTCGTAAAATAATAAAGATGTAGCAAAAAATAACTACATCAAACACGTACTTTTATAATGTAGCACGAAAAATGCTGATAAATTACCATTCGGTATATTATCGATATTTTTAGTTTCGGGCTACTCCGTGTAAATGGGAGCGCAGCACCGTCTTACATCGATTTTCCAATAAAATCTCCAAAATCTGTATTATCGACCTTAATTGAGTTCCGCCGTTGCTTTAGCATCCCCTTAA
>NW_017298387.1:13762-14045 GCF_001594075.2 Trachymyrmex cornetzi
GGATGGTAATATATCCCCAAACAGAAGCTTCGTCCGTAAAAATCACGTTGCTCCAATCTCGGTCCAAATTCTCCTTTGCCCAAGCGAGTTTTTTCATCACTGTTTTTTGCCTAACAGTGGTTTCTTCATTGTGCTTCGATATTTGATGTCATGCGTAAGGAGATGGGTTTGAATAGTTGTATGTGATATTTCTATACCCTTCTGTTTTAATTTTACTGCTCCTTGTCGCAATGTTAAGGTCGGGTTCCGCTTAAACAAATTCACAATTTTTTTTTCCATGTTC
>NW_017298387.1:14154-14686 GCF_001594075.2 Trachymyrmex cornetzi
GCAGCCGCTACATATGACATTTTTGGTCCTTTCGGGTGGGAACAAAGGAACACAGCCTCGTAGCGCGATGCGTATGCGGCACTCATAGCGGTTACCGTGATTCTCAGATAAAAATTCGACACCAACTGAATCTTTTGTGACAGCATTCACGACAAAGGTTCCATCTATCGACTCACACAAAAACTAGGACGATATTTGAAGCCAACTGCCATTTATGCCGTACACGCTCTTACTTTACAGACTGTAAATATACCTATAAATAAATAATAATAATAAATAAATAAAACAAATATACTGATTACTTCGTTGTCAGAATTATTTGTTTCCTTCCTTCCTTATTCGCGCAGTATCGCGTTACACCGCGCTCTTATTAAATAGAATAAGGAACTATGTTCTGTTAGAATATACTTTAGAAAAAATACTTCATTTACTAATGCTATAAATCATACATTATATGAATATTTTTGCGTGCGAGAAGCTGCGTTCGAGAAGAGGCAGCAGCAGCAACAGCTACAGCAGCATGTATAAGTAA
>NW_017298387.1:14716-14979 GCF_001594075.2 Trachymyrmex cornetzi
TGCGAGAAGCTGCGTTGGAAAAAGATGCATAACAGCGAGAGAGATGGTAAGTATACATGGTAAGTATAGCGCGCGATGAGGACAGGAGGCGGGGACCGCGCCCGGGACCGGCGGCAGCAAATAAATAAATATACATATAAATTACTCCGTTGTCCGCGATTATTTGTTTCCTTCCTTATTCACGCGGTATCGTATTACGCGCGCTCTTATTATAAATAGAATAAGGAACTATGTTCTGTTAGAGTATACTTTAGAAAAAAATA
>NW_017298387.1:16748-20594 GCF_001594075.2 Trachymyrmex cornetzi
CTTTTCTGTATTTTTTTATTAGTATTCACTCTGCATAATAAAATTAATGTTCAATACGGATCCTTCCCCATAATGAGGTTTCGGCATTTGACTCTATCGTGATATTCGTTAAAAACGCCCGAATAACTTCAAAATGGCATTACTCGATCAAAAAAAATCGTATGGACTCGAATTTTTTTCAAATTGTTTGTTGAAAAATGCACTTTACAACAGTCTATGTGGTATGTTCGAAAAAAAATCAGGGCGATCCAGGTAGCGCGTCAAACAATCAAATTTTTTAAGAAAAAAAATGCTTGGACTTTATCAAAACATGGAGATGCGGCATCGACTTGCACCTAATTTTGCATCAAGTTTTTCTTAAAGTACAGATAATTATCTACAAAATGAAAAAAAAATCGTCTTGATACGATGAAAATTGACCGAGTTATGCGCATTTAAAAAATAGCAAAATTTCGATGAAAAATTTTGTTGCGATAATTTTGTTGCGTAGTGTATATGTGTGTGTGCGCGCGCACGCGCGCGTGTGTGTGTGTGCTTATCAGCTCACATAAACATACGTAATATAATCGGTGCAATTATAGTGCGGTCTCACGCTATTAAGAACAAACGGAGACGAACTCCGGAATGTCCGGAGGAGCTCGCGGAAGTCCGCTAGACAATTTAATACCACTACCGACCGGCAACGAAGTCCGTCCTTCCGTAATAGTTGCGCCACAACCAACCGGAAACGAACCTCACACACTACCAACCGACAACAAATTCACACCAATATCGTACTCGCCAACACTGACACAGACACAGTCACTCGATCTCACTACCCCTCCTATCCTCGACCCTGGGGTCCTAGAGATCCTAGATTATTCTCCTCCCCCATTTGAGGAACGATTCCCTCCCTCTCCTTCCCTGAACCAGCTCCCAACTCTTCCTCCTTCCCTGAATCACCTCCTACCTCCTCTTCCAATCCAGGCCGATCCTCAATCCATTGATTGGGATCGGATGTTCAGACTCTACTCTTCCTCTTCCAATGAAGGAGATAGAGTGACAACTGTATATATCCCAGGGAATTCCACCCCTTACCTCATCCAATATAAACACCTAGTCCCCGCCTGTTCCTGGACCACCTTTCTTGTCACCAGTACCACTCCCTCCTCTCCTATCCACACACTCATATACACATATACACATATACACACACAAATATTGTGTATATCTAAGAATAACAAAAAAATGCGACACACGCACACACAGGCACCATACACACAAAATTTTATTATTAGGAAAAAAAGAGAATTATTGTAATAAAAATAATCTTAGTTAATTATGTAAATTAATTTTAAATTTTTATGAATAAATGTAAGTTTTTATATTTTAACCAAAAATCCCTCTAGGTTTTATTTATTTTTAAATCACCCCTCGTATCCCATTCCCTTTAATACCTGAGATCGCACGAGGTCCAGTCCCGAGTCAAAAGGATTAAGTTCTTTTTTAAGATCCAAAAAGTAGGACCGACGTTCGCACTGTCTATCGGAGCAGGTGTCATAGCGTTCCTTTTGGACGTTGACCCATATTCCGGGACCGAAAAGGTGCGTGCGACTCACAGCTATTCGCCTCTGTGCGTATACCTGTGAGCTGGAGTAAAACCATCCTTCCATACCCTCTGCATTCTCCCTTATTGTCTCCTTGATTTTATAAGGGTTTGAACGTAACATAGGCATATCTCAAAGTTGTTATCCGGGGCCCAAATTCCCCTGTAAAACTGGACATAGTTCTTTAAGAATTATTTCACTGATTTAAACAATTTTAACCCTGATTCGCTGACGAATCAAAAACTAGTTTTTGACTAAATTAATAGAACATAATTGTTTGCGACATGGTGAATCCTCGTTGCTGTGAGCTTCCTTCTTATTGTGATATAAAAATTCATTCTGTTTTTTTAAAATAATTTTGTCCTATAAAAATTTGAACACAATTTGAATTATTATTAGTCATTTTTCAATATTAAAGTTTCCCTAAGTATGTGGAGGTATCTCACTGGAATGAATTAGTTTGTAGGTATTGTAATTATAAAATGAATTTGTCTCTGAAGAATACTGAAGATGGCTCAAAAATGAGCTGGAACATGTAAGCGGGTTATTTAATAAAGTTTTGTGTTGTATCTATATTGTTTGTTTTGCGCAACAATTACCGCGCCTGACTCCTATTGCTTTATTTTACCTATTTTCTTTGTGATTAGTAAGGAGTCTTTATGAATTAAGTGATATCTTTCTGTTCTAAAGAAACAGCGCATTAAAAAACATTCAGATATAATTATGTAATCATTTAGAAATTTTTCTAAGTTCAGAAATGAGATATCTGTTAGAAATCTTTTTGATAACATACTGTTACTTGAGATAGAATACACAAAATGAATGTCATAAATTTACATGACATTAAATAATTATATTATTGGGCGAATGCAAAAATTTATGCCTAATTTATTATTCAAACAGCTCCAATTTTGTTAAAATTAAATAAAATTTAAATTTAAGAAAAGGGTGTTAAAGTTTAAGAACTCTATTTTTAAAAGATGATTATGTTTCTTAAATTTTTGTGAGTTTGGTAATTTTTTAATATAAAAAAGTACGAGTGAAACACAACGGAAAATTTTCTCTTCACTTTGTGTTTAAAATTTCTAAAGCAAAACTTAAAGATTTCCTCATAAAATCGTTTTTAAAAAACGTCTATACGATTTTTTGTTACTGAGTTATTGTAAATTAAATAAAAAAAACGTTTGGACTTTGATTGCACATAAGGTTTCCGATATCGCACCACTTTTCACTTAAAGGTTTATAACTCAGAAATTACGAAGAATATTCTTAAGTTTTTTACAGCACAATAAACTGCACTCTTTTCCTTTTCATATGTAATTTTTTCATAACTTTTTTTAGCTATTATGACGTTTAACACTAAAACTGCCGGAATTGGATACCTTTCTAGAATCGTCAAACACGCCAATTTGGTTTTTATGCTTTTTTCCGATTAATAAAACGTTATTATGTGTTATTTGCATTATTTGGGATTGTATATATATGGGGCAAAATTTCTCAAGTGGTCCAATCCAAAAAATCAATGTTGTCGGATAAAGCTCAAAATTGATTGAATTGTTGCTCTACCAAACAGTAATGAATGACATAAATTTCATTTAATTCCGATCGATATTCACTGAAGTAGAGGGGGGTGAAGTTCCGGTGCTCCGGCATAAACCTTCTATCTTTAAGCGCGTACAACTTTTTATATACAGCTTAAAACAAAATTTTACTCAGGACCTTTTTTATTTATATTTAAATTATCTTTCTGGAAGTTACATATAAATTTTGTTAGAATCAAAATTAGACCCTTATTTTTTGAAAATAAAAATATATGTTGCTTTTTCGTAATGAAGGGTATGTTTTATTGCTTTAAAAATAGTCTAGAATGAAAGCTGAGCTTTTTTTCTATAAAACTGGTAAGTTTCAAGATGTCTTTTTTTTTTGTTCTTGAATTATTGCATTTCGAATGACTATAAGTGCACTCGGCCGAACGGCTGAACGCCAGTGATGTTCCGTGTGGGAATTATTCCCGCATGGGAATGTTCATGCGCATGCGTAAGCTGACGTCACAGTCGCGTTCGGCTGCTTTCACGAACGTATCTGACAGTGATACGCGACTGTGACGTCGGCTTACGCATGCGCATGAACATTCCCATACGGGAATAATTCCCACACGGAACATCACTGCTGAACGCTATAAGTCGTGGCAAGGGGTAGCAGCGATTTGGTGGAACGTCGCGCGTCGTGCATAGCATAGCACAAGGTAGCAGCGGCTCGG
>NW_017298387.1:21079-23535 GCF_001594075.2 Trachymyrmex cornetzi
CCGAGCCGCTGCTACCTTGTGCTATGCTATGCACGACGCGCGACGTTCCACCAAATCGCTGCTACCCCTTGCCACGACTTATAGCGTTCAGCAGTGATGTTCCGTGTGGGAATTATTCCCGTATGGGAATGTTCATGCGCATGCGTAAGCCGACGTCACAGTCGCGTATCACTGTCAGATACGTTCGTGAAAGCAGCCGAACGCGACTGTGACGTCAGCTTACGCATGCGCATGAACATTCCCATGCGGGAATAATTCCCACACGGAACATCACTGGCGTTCAGCCGTTCGGCCGAGTGCACTTATAGTCATTCGAAATGCAATAATTCAAGAACAAAAAAAAAAGACATCTTGAAACTTACCAGTTTTATAGAAAAAAAGCTCAGCTTTCATTCTAGACTATTTTTAAAGCAATAAAACATACCCTTCATTACGAAAAAGCAACATATATTTTTATTTTCAAAAAATAAGGGTCTAATTTTGATTCTAACAAAATTTATATGTAACTTCCAGAAAGATAATTTAAATATAAATAAAAAAGGTCCTGAGTAAAATTTTGTTTTAAGCTGTATATAAAAAGTTGTACGCGCTTAAAGATAGAAGGTTTATGCCGGAGCACCGGAACTTCACCCCCCTCTACTTCAGTGAATATCGATCGGAATTAAATGAAATTTATGTCATTCATTACTGTTTGGTAGAGCAACAATTCAATCAATTTTGAGCTTTATCCGACAACATTGATTTTTTGGATTGGACCACTTGAGAAATTTTGCCCCATATATATATTTTTTTTTTCGATATTCTGTATATTGTACATACAAAAAAAACAAACAAATACAATAATCTCAGTTTCATTGACGTGATTCTTGTTGCCATGGTAAACAATACAATACAGAAATATATTTTTTTTTTCGATATTCTGTATATTGTACATACAAAAAAAACAAACAAATAAATACAATAATCTCAGTTTCATTGACGTGATTCTTGTTGCCATGGTAAACAATACAATACAGATGATTAATTCACACTGACAAAATATTAGTATACGATTATTTCAGAATATACATGAAACGCCATTTTGGCGACTTTTGGCAGTTTACAGTAAAAATAAAAATAAACTGTAAACACGAGTGAAATTAATTAATTCTTTTTTGGAAATTTAAATGATGAAAAGTCAGGAAAAACTGTTAATAAATATGGAAATTTATAAAAATTATAGCAATTTTTAACCCTCAGTATCCACATCTCAAAAAAGTCCCTACCTACCCACATCCGGGTATTTATAACCCAGAGTTTTCTTTTGCTTGTATCTCAGATTGTAGTACATCGATTTTAACTAATTGTTTTTTAGTCTATTGTTTGAAGACTGAAAAAAAAGAATTTTTGAGTTAAAAAGTCTAAAATGCCGTAGCACAAAAGATATTTTGCAATAAGTGAAAAGGGATCGGAAAAAAAATGTCTGAACTATAAAAATCGGGGGGATTACGCTAATCCTTTATGGGTACTAAGGGTTAATATCAACTTTACAGAAAAACTGCAAGAGACAAAAATCATTTATTTTCTTCTCATAAAGTTCTGAAAATTTTTTCAGAATTTTTTAATACTGTATTCTCTCATGTTGGTAAAAATAAGAAAATGCAGTACTAAAAAGTTGATAAAAAATTCTGAAAAAATTCTCAGAACTTTATAAGAAGAAAATTAATGATTTTTGTCTCTTGCAGTTGCTCTGTAAAGTTAATAGTATTTGAGTAAAAAATTATTCAAGACTAATGTTACGTCCAGCGGACTCACGCTGCCTCTTTTCTTTTTCTCACGGAGACCTAGGGGTTATCAACCCCTAGGACTTCTGAGAAAAGTAATAAAAATCTCTTCCCATGAGAAAATTTAAAGTAAAAAGACTCCAGTATCTACATTAATGCCAGATAAAATAGAGTTGGAATCGGTGAACGACGGGAGCTAATGCACCGCCGATGACACTTCCCTTGGACAGCGCCATTAAAAACGGCAGTTAATGTCAGTACTGGCGCCTAAACATTTTCATGACAGGCAAACCGCGGACGATTCTCACGATGTCCGCGACCATAAAATACAAATTTGACATGCGAAGTCCAGGGAAAGTGTTTGACGGGCGCGTGCCGACAGTGCACGTACGCTCGTCTTAATCGGTGCACGTGCATTTTCCCATAAATTTAAGAAAGTCATAAACTAAGATGACACTTGGTTATACCAACCGACTTCTTTCCTCCCCCATAATCTCGACCAATCCAAAATCCCGAAAGTCATCCCACCACCTAAATTTGAACCCCACTAATTAAGAAAAACCGCTATATAAACCACGGTTCCGCGGTCCTGAGCGTCTCTTTTTTCTTAGTCTCTCCTCTTTGGTCTCTTCTTTAGTCTTGCGGCCTTTTTAATCTTTACCGAGAGCTTTGCAGTATAATTCTCAGGGTTAG
>NW_017298387.1:24352-24591 GCF_001594075.2 Trachymyrmex cornetzi
ACACACACACACACACACGCTCACAATTAAACTAATTATATATATATATATATATGTATGTCTAAATTGCAATGTGTGTGTGTGTGTGTGTGTGTGTGTAAATAACAATTCTTAATTTTAATTATATTATTTAATGCTCAAACCCTGATTGTTCTAATTTCGAATAACACCTCCTCGTATTCCTTCTGTTAACACCAAGATTGCACTCGGTCCAATCCCTGGTCCTTTGGATTAAATTC
>NW_017298387.1:24790-27197 GCF_001594075.2 Trachymyrmex cornetzi
TGAGTCGGTCCCTCCCCTTAGCTCCCTTGCGGTCCGGAGCTGGGACTGACGATACGGCGTTTCGGTTCGCGTTACGTTCATCCCCTCAGGTTCCATGCATGCGGAATCTCGGACGTAACACTAATATTTTGCAATTTTTAGTAATTAATATCTCGTTAACTATTGCTGACACCGCAAAATGGTACAGGACTTTTCGACTCAGTATAGTCTGTTCTACCCACGCACGAAACATTTACCGGTAATTTCCAAACACCCTGTATATAGAAGTTATTTTATAGATAAAAATTAGAATCTCTTTCTAAAAAATGGAGTGCTATCAGTTCAGGATATCGATTATGTATCTTTTTCCGTAAAGCGAAAATGTGTAAAGTGAAAATTTTTATGTATGTATACATGAACATATATCCACATACATACAAAAAATTTCCACTTTTCACGTTTTCGCCCTAGAAAAAGATACATAATCGATACTCTGAATTTGTAACACTGATTGGCGCCTTTGTCAAGAGCGCGCCTGGGGCGGACCGCATCCCCTTTGCTACGCCACTGGACAAATGATCAAGAATTAAGTTATTCAACTCATATTTTCTGTACTCTCTAAATCTCGTAAAGTGAAATCTCACAAAAAGACTGAAAATTTAGCTTGTCTTGAAGAAAGAGTAAAAATACTTTTGAACAAGAGTGGCCATATTTTCACTTTTTTTTTTCAAGATAGGCTATATTTTCAATCTCTTCGAGTGAGATTTTACTCCACGAGATTTAGAGAGTAATTCTGCTATGAAATACGTTGAAAAATATTGGTAAAAAATTTTTCATGTATGAGTATGTATAAATATCTATAAACGGTAAATGTTAAGAAGACCCCATTTACCTCAAATTTTGATAAAAATAATCAATCGATGCGTTTTTGTACGAAACGAAAGAATCTGACAGAAAAAAGTGTCGCTCTGCTTCGCGAACCGAGATATTAAGAGTTAAAGTTGACGACTATTCAGATTAGGAAGTCTGTCACATCCGCGAAATACTACGCTACGAACATGCGCTACGGTCACATTTTCATGGTCATGTGCGCATGCATATTAGCTACTTATTGCAATAAAGCACAAAATTCGAAATATTCACTTGTTTTTACTAGTAGCACGGGCCATATCCGATACGTATGTACATAACATTGTATGTAACAATGATGTTATCGGAATTTATCAATATTACGTATTGCAAAAATAAATTGATAGATTATCTCGTAGAACACTGTGTAT
This sequence comes from Trachymyrmex cornetzi, assembly GCF_001594075.2. Lineage (NCBI taxonomy): Eukaryota > Metazoa > Arthropoda > Insecta > Hymenoptera > Formicidae > Trachymyrmex > Trachymyrmex cornetzi. The sequence continues at coordinate 26,050 of NW_017298387.1, forward strand.
TATCACCTGAAACGAATTGTGATCAATGTGGAAGTGTTGTTAATTTAAACAAGAAAAAATTAATGTTTACATGCCAAAAATATCATTTTGTGAAGAATGCTCACAAGAAACGTGTGATGGAACGATACAGATTTGAGAGAAGCGTGAAAGTGGGAACGTGGTTTAGTAATAACAAAATAGATATGAGCATAATTTGCAGAATTACAGCTTACTTCATTACGTTCCCACCACCACGTGTGAAATTCTTGTCATTGGACACTGGGTTACTTTCGACCACGATTACACTAGTTTACAAAAAATTTTTTTTTCAATTACTTTGGACAGGACTACGTGTCTCTTATAGATTTAAATGCTGAAAACGATGCTGAAAACGATGCCGCAAACGAAAAAATTCTAACACGTCAGATTTACAAGATAATTGAGGTTTAATACTTAAAAAATGGCTTTTTTGCGATATTTGACATTTTTTAATAAAGAAGCTTAACGTTATCTTGAAATTTCGATCAGAAGTCATGAATGTATTGTTCATCCCCTATAAAATGCATTTTTTTTTATTTCAATACCTTACTTTTTAGCTTTAATCGTTTATAACATGGCTAAAAAGTAAAGTATTGAAATGCATTTTATAGAGGATGAACAATACATTTATAACTCCTGATCGAAATTTCAAGATAACGTTAACCTTATTTATTCAAAAATGTTAAAATGAGAGAAGAGGGGGGAGGGGAGAAAGAGAGAAAGAGGAGAGAGAGAGAGAGAGAGAGAGAGAGAGAGAGAGAGAGAGAGAGAGAGATATGTTTTATGGAAGATACATAGTTGCATATTACTAATTGCATTTTTTTTTTAAGCAACAATGTATTTTTATTACACCAGTGGATTAGTCTCATAATTCTATGCATAAAAGTATTAAGGTACAGTTATCAAAATGTGACTCTAAGAAATTAACCCTTACCGTACTAATATGGGTAATTAGTGACCGAGCGATTCCTGTTCGTGCAAGTTTCTCGCAAGCTCGGTCAACCCGGCGTTTGTTATTGCCGCGTAAAAAAAGTTTATGTTGAGGGGGATCTGTGCGCGGTGATACGACCCCGGCCGTCAATTTGCCTATGACTGACGTGCAGTTTAAGGCGACGCGAGACACTAGTGAC
>NW_017298387.1:27565-37649 GCF_001594075.2 Trachymyrmex cornetzi
ATTTTTTCCCAACTTACGAATCTTTCGGTAATTATAAATTATACTACATTTTATTATTTTCCAAAATGAAAAGTCAATATTTATTCTAGAAAGTTAGAAGTATGTTGGTGAATTTTTAGGGATTTTTTGGATTATTTTGAAGAGGTGAAAAAACGAAGAGATTCTAGTGACCCTGGTTGGTATGGATGAGGCACCAAATTGTAAATGGTACGATAAGGGTTAATCCGCATACACATATGACGCTGCCGGAGTCACTATATTCAAAATAGCTCCTATCTTTAATCATTTATAACATGGCTAAAAAGGGGATGATCCCGATTGACCACACCTCGATTGGACACCACCAATCACAGCGACCGGTGCTTAGGAGCTTTATAGTCTCAAGCGCTGTGAGTGTCCAATTGAGCCGTGTCCAACTGAGTGCCACCCGCTAAAAAGTAAGGTATTGAAATAAAAAAAAATGCATTTTATAGGGGACGCACAATACATTCATGACTCCTGATCGAAATTTCAAGATAACGTTATCTTTCTTTATTAAAAAAAATGTCTAATATCGCAAAAAAAGCTATTTTTTAAGTATTAAATCTCAATTATCTTGAAGATCCGACGTGCTAGAATTTTTTCACTTTCGGCATTGTTTTCAGCATCCAAAAATCTATAAAAAAAACACGTAATCCGGTCCAAAGTAATTTTTTGCTGTAAACTAGTGTTATTGATTGGGTCAATTTTTATAGAAAGGTATATACATGAATATTTTACAGCTGAAAAGTACACATATATATATATATAATATATATATGTGTGTGTCAGCATATTTGTACTTATTAATATTGTAGGTGTGTGTTTCCTAGGCAGAAAAACATAGACAAAAGTTAGGAGGCCCAGGACATATAGTAGAAATTGATGAAGCGAAATTTGGTCATAGAAAATATAATCGTGGACGAAAAGTCGATGGCAACTGGGTATTTGGAGAGATTGATAGAGAGTCAAAGAAAATATTTTTAATACCTGTGAAGGATCGAACACAAGACACTTTATTAGAGTGCATAAAAGATAATATTGAACCTGGAACGACCATAATGTCAGACTATTGGAAATCTTATAATTGTCTTGACAATGAAGATTTCCAACATCTGACGGTAAATTATACGTATAATTTTGTTGATCCTGACACACAGCTAAAATGTTTTCTAAAGAATTTAAAGGAAATTTACATGAAATTTACAAGTATACTTATATTCTTTACATTTTGCAGGTGCACATAAGCAAAATATTGAGCGCGTTTGGACAGAAGTTAGGGCAAATATCTCAAAATATGAGACTACATTCCATCATTTTGTTGGATATTTGTCTGAATACCTCTTCAAACGCGATCATGTTTTGGAAAAACCTATAGATATTTTCCTTGATGTTATTAGTTAGTTATATCCTCCAAAATACAGTGTCCAATGTCCCCAACAAGCGTCTTCCTCAAATGTTTATTAAAATCAGTGTTCTCCTAAAATAGAAAAATGCAGTACTTTAAAAACATAAAAGTACTGCTTCAAGAACATAAAAGATCAGTACTTTAGAAACCCAAAAGTACTGTTTCCAAAACACAAATTCACTGCTTTAAATACACAAATTCTTTGCATTAGCAGTGAATTTGTGTTCTTGAAGAAGTACTTTCGTGTTTTTAAAGTACTGATTTTTCGTGTATTTGTACCGTTTGTATGTTTTTTATACTTTTTCATTTTTTTTATATACATAAAAATTTAAATCCAGCATTTCTTTAAAATATACACTATGGCCCGTATTCAGAACGCGCTTACAACGATGTTAGCACGCTAACATACTATACTTTACGTCACGCATATTATAGAATTTCAGAGATAAAAGTGCGCTTTTATCAATAAAAGCGCGTTCTGAATACGGGACTATAGCTGTAAACATTACTTCTTCTTTGTCGTCCAAATTCCTATAAATGTGAAAAATATTACAAACCTTTTATAATAATTATTTGATTCATTAATTAACATTAATATTACCTCATCATTTAAATATTTAAACCTTTTGTAAATCTCGCGTCTCCGATCTTGCGTGTATGCTTTTTTCAACGTAAACGGTAAAATATCATGCAAAAAATCTTCTGATACTGCATTCTGGTACGCGAAATTTACAAGAATCATTTGTTTATGGTTAGTTAAAGAACTATCCCAAAACATTTTTCGTATAAATTTTGGCCACAATTTGACATCACCAACTACACCCTGGACAGCGAGCCAAGGATTTGTATTTAATTGTTCTACTGTATATGCCATTTTATAATTATTATAAAATGTTACTCTACAGCAGAGAAATTTATATTTTAGCTGCCAACAAAACTTGCAGATACCGGCGCGATCATAGCGCACGAAAGTAAAGTACGTAACACAGCGCTTATATCGAGTCGGTATAACAGATTTCCTAACCTGAGTAGTCATCAACTTTAACCCTTAATATCTCGGTTCGCGAGGCAGAGCGACACTTTTTTCTGCCAGATTCTTTTGTTTCGTGCAAAAACGCATCGATTGAGTATATTTTTATCAAAATTTGAGGTAGACGGAGTCTCTTCTTAACATTTAGGGCTATCGCACATGAAATGCATAACAGAGCATAAGCATAACGTAAGGCCGTTAAACCAATGAGCATCTTATGTAAATCAATATGGCGACATTATGCTAGATGCTCATTGGTCCAGCAGTCTTATGCTTATGCTCTGTTATGCATTTCATGTGCGATACCCTTTACCCTATAAACATACATAACACGCATAATTATTCATAAACATGTATAATTATATATGAAATGTTCATATATGTTCATGGTTTTACATACATGTAAAACCACCGATGAGATACTATTAAAGACCGACATTCTTACGGGAGTTCGCGTCTTTGTGAATATTGAAGTGATTAAGAGTTAAAAACTGATAATATTGTACTAATTTTATGATTTATTAGTTTAGTAGATGTATTTATGCATTTATAACTCAATAATACTCCATTTTTCTTTAAAATTAATATTTCAGTGTTATCATCAAAGTTTGATTATCAATAAAGATGATAATTGCAGAGAAAAAATTGTGATTTTTTTGCAATATATAGGATATTACAGCTTTACAAGTATGTATATTTATTTATGGGACATTTATGTAATAAAAAATCATGAATTTAATAATGCATGAGTCAAATATTTATGTTAATAATAGCAAATTTATATCAATTGTCGGTAATGTCAGCGTTCTTGAATTACCTTGGGGCCCTTGGGGTCCTTTTTATACCGCCGAAAATTTGCCCAGGGTTGACGGTCTTTAATAATATCTCGTCGGTGGTAAAACTGACGATGGACTTTGTTGCGTCCAAAATGATTGGCAGCCATGAAGGAGGCGACTGTGCCTGCGCGCCAAATAAGTCCTTAATAAATTTGTCCGGCTGAGAATTCCCCTCATTAACAGAAGGAGAAACTAACTTCTCAATTCGGGCTCGACCAATGGAAGATTACTCACCGTCTCGGAATCCGGAGAAACCTCTGGAGAATAAGAGACTGAGAAATCATTGCAGGAGAGAATAGTCGGTTATGTCCTCTCTTTGCCGTGTGGGAAATAGGTCGACAACGAGACATATCTGGTACACTGCTCCGATTTTCTACGAGGATCGTCTGTCCTCCGTCAGATTCTTATGTCGAACTTCGACAGGATCGCCAAATGAGGTTAAGGGCTCTCGGAGTGCCCGGTACGTTTGTCGGTGTTTGCAAGCGTCTCGATTCGTCCGCCGAAGGGGCCTCACGTGTCTTCATGGACTTGAAGAATTCAGTGAGCGTTTGAAAAAATTCCTCCTGAGAGGCTGAGAAGCGTCCTAGAGATCGTCTCAATCTCTTGTCCCGTGGACTATTGGAACGGCTGGATTTCGATCGCGATCTCTTGCCTCGTGGATGTTTATGATACTTATGCTTCGATCTTCGACTGTCTCGAAGAACACGAAGGGTCCTAGTTATACATGTCCCTCGACGAAAAACTAATCAAAACATTAAACGCGAAATTAAACTCTGTTGCATCAGTAAGAACGCCAAGAACAAAAAACGAGATAAAGCATTAACATGGCGCGATAGCGCAGTGAGCAGCGCCGGCGATGCAGACGCCGTCCTTTTTACTTTATTCTGGGAACTCTGTTGATAAGGCAGGCACGAAGATGTGACTGCATAGTTGTCCATCCGGACGAGACATTGGCATAATTATACATGTTCATGAACATTTATGCGTGTTTATGTATGTTTATACATATTTATACATATTCATGCATAAATAATTTTTTACAGGGATAGCAAAAGTTTCACGACTTCTTTAATGTAAATAACACACTCCTATTGCGCTTCATGTCACGAGTATAATGAAGCAGCGTTGCAATATCATGTAGCTCTAAAATAACCCGTAAAAAAGTATATAAATACAACAAGTGAATTTTTAAGCGAGATAGTGCGATTTAAGAGCCGGTGCGATTTCGACAACTTCACCCTAACTCCGTCAAAATAATCGTTATTTAAAAAAAGATTCTTAAATTTAAAAATGATTATTAAATTTACAATTGAATTTACGGGAACTATATCTGTGGATACTGAAGGAGACACTATAAAAATATTCTTACCATTTTCCTTCCTTAATCTATAACGGACTAAATCCTGCAAAGCATGCACGTTATTATTCACAGACGTGCATATAATAATCGACACTTATTGTCGGCCTTTGTCTTCAATCATTTAGAAATCTGTATATAAAATAGTATATTATATAGTATATTATTATTTAGTATATAGTATATTATATATATAGTATATCATATATAAGAATTTAAATTCTCATAAAAGATTTCAATTATAAATAATATGAAATAAACACATGACAAATATGTATAAACCAAACGTAATTTCTTAACATATGGCATAACGATCCATCGCTTTTTTCATAAAACTTGATATCAGAAATGTCAGAAACTTCATCACAAATGACATCAGCAATTACGTTTACTATGCCGAAAAACATCAAATTTTTTAGGCATAATGATAATATATAATATCCAAAATATTATATACGAGTGATTTCAACGAGTGATATAAACAACCGTTGATATGAAGAAAACAAATGAGCGGTAACAAGTAATGAGCGGGCAAGCGCAGAAAATTTGCGAGCGCAGGTACGGACGATCATTATTCGGGGCTCTTCCGGGTACATGATCTCAAAGAATTTTTTTTTTTTTTTTTCGTCTATACCAGGTATGTAAATATAAAACCGGAATTTTTTAATAGAAAATACACGTTTATTGCATGAAAATGATAAAAATATTTTATTCGAAGTATTGCCCATCGCTAGCTATACATTTTTCCCACCTGTCTGACAATTTGTGGATGCCACGCCAAAAAAATTATTGCTCTTTTGAGCCAAACCAGTCATCTAGCCATTTTCGTACATCTTCATAAGAAGTGAAGCGCTGCTGAGCAAGTGCGTGTCCCATCGATGCAAATAAGTAGTAATCGGACGGAGCCAAATCTGGTGAGTAAGCCGCATGCGAAAGTATTTCCCAACCAAACGGCTCAATCGTTTCCTTGACCAGTTTTGCTGTATGTGATGGTGCATTATCATGAAGCAAAATCACTTTGTGTTGTCTTTTTCGATATTCCGGTCGTTTTTCACGCAAAACTTGATTCAAATTGATCATTTGTTGTCGGTAGCGTTCAGTATTAACGGTTTCGCTAGGTTTTAGCAGCTTATAATAGATCATATCTTTCTGATCCCACCAAACATAGAGCATTGTTTTCCGTCCATAGCGATTTGGCCTAGCAGTCGATGTCGATGGTTCACCTGGAGTTACCCATGATCTTTTACGCTTAGGATTCTCAAAATATATCCACTTTTCATCGCCAGTCACAATGCGATGGAGAAATAACTTTCTCTTCTACCTGGCGAGCAGCATTTCGCAAGTGGTTTTTCGGTTTTCCTGCTGTCTTTCATTCAGTTCACTTAACAAAATTATTGGATGCGGAGTATTACGATCGCATGAAGTTTACTTGAAATGACTTTGGAACCCATTTTCCCATCTTCTGGATCTTTCCCATGGATTTCAAACGTATGGAGACGACTTCTCGTGTCACATTCAATTGATCCACGAGTTGTTGTTGAGTTTGAGCGTCATCCTCATCCAACAATGCTTGCAATTCGCTGTCTTCAAACTTTTTCGGTGGTTTTCCACGTTCTTCGTTTCTCACGTCAAAATCGGCACTTTTGAATTTTTTAAACCACTCAAAGCACTGTGATTTACCAGAGCATGCTCACCGTAAGCTTCGACAAGTATTCGATGCGATTCTACAGCAGTTTTCTTCAAATGGTAACAGAAAATCGATGCTGTCCGCAAATCGTAGTTTCCAGATACAAAATTCGACATGTTCAACGCTATTACAAACTATACTGTTGTATGAAACTTGTATTGTTGTGAGTTGAAAATCTTTGTCAGATGTCAGAACAAGGAAATGGCGTCAATGACGCGGTCTGACGGCAACTACATTGACAGCTATGGCCATCTATTGATAAATTCCGGTTTCATGTTTACATACCTGGTAGTCTCAGACATTACACTAGCACTTTTTTTAGATTTTGGTTCCGGACGCAGGAACAAGCGTAGGAAATTTTCGAGCGCAGTTACGGGCGATCGCGCGGGCTTTCGCCATTATTCGGAGGGTTTCCGAATACACGATCTCATTGAATTATTTTTTTTATTCATCTGTAGTCTCAGACATTACACCAGCACTTTTAGATTTTGGTTCCGGACGCTGGGACAAGCGTAGGAAGTTTAAAGTAAACTTCATTTCAAGTAAACTTCATGCGATCGTAATACCGCACCCAATAATTTTGTTAAGTGAATTTCATGTAATCTTAATATACTTGTATGATGAATTTTGTCGCAAACTGATTGAGCGAATAATTTAATTGAGATGTGTGACAAAAACTAGTAACAATAGCGATTATTTTTTGTTGTAATCGCGATTGCTATTTATAATTATTGAGTTGTAACAATTTTTAGAAATATGCATATACTCGTATTTCTTTATGTATGACATGTTTATTTCTTTTAATGCACATGACGCAACAACTATTTAACTTTATAGTACTATTTGCAAAAAGGGGTAATTTTGGGCTGTTTATGAGTAAAATATTAAAATCCGAATTAATACATCTTGCTCCGATTTAGGGCAAAGTAAAACAGAGCTAGGGAAAGTTGTAACAGTTCTAAAAACAAATTATCTCGCGAATTATCTGTTCTAAAACATAAATTCTGCTCTAAAAACACAAATTCAGTGCTTTAAAAATAAATTATCTGTTATAAAGAAGTTATCTTATGTTAATTAATAAACGATAATACTAGGCTCAACAGATTAAATCAATTAATAAAAATAATGCTTATATGAACCGACACTGGATGTTCATGTGTGAAAAACTTTATTCGAAAAATTTACAATTATTGTAAACGTTTCGACCCTCGTTTCGGATCCTTATCAGTACAAAAATGTAATAAACGCAATTACTAATAAAATAAGACTAACGTAAATTGAAGAATGTGTCCAATATTCAAGTTATGTTGTATATCAAATTGTCTGATTTGCTAAATAAAACAAGTATATATTTTATTATTATATTGTTGAGATGTTTTTAAGAGAAAATTTTATGTCACTTACATGTAACGCTGAATAGGACAAATCAAAAGTCTCATCAACAGTGACTCCGCTATCAAATTGGCAATTTCACTATATGAAAACAGTTTTTTATTGAAATAGTAGTCACTACTCTTAGATAGTGGCTATCCTCTAAATCTAATTTTTACAACGATTGGAAGAGACTACATAATAAGTTCCAACAATTAAATAACCAAGACCATACTCAACGAACGATTGATGAAAATAATAATAATGAGATACAGAGATTCTTCATGATGCCTTTTATACCATATATATCTGATAAAATAAAAAAATTTGTTAATGTAGTACCTGGAGTCAACATGGCTTCAGGAGTATTAACAAATTAAAACAATATTCATTAGGATTCAAAAAGATCCCCTTCTAAAGTTTTCTCACTCTAATGTAGTATACAAAATATACTGCAAAAACTGTGATGCATCCTATGTAGGTCAGACTAGGAGGTGTTTAAAAGCACGTATATCGGAGCATAGACATTAACAGGAACACGATCCAATCCTCGGTGATTACTGATCATAGACTTGAGACATTTCACGAATTCGATTGGGAAAATGTCAGGATACTTTATGAGGACAAAATTTTAAATAAAAGACTTCTGTCTAAAATGATACATATTAAAAGACAGAAGCAAGGTTTGAATTTACACAATAACACGTCATCTCTCGACCCGCTATATGTGGAATTATTTAAAAATACGTAGAGCTTCTCCTCTTTTTGTATTTACAATTTTACTTTTATCCAACTTTACAATTTTATCTCAATTTTAATTTGCCTGTGATTTTAACAATGACAAAATTAATATTTTTATATATTAGACTTATATTTTAGTTTTATTGCAGTATTTGGTAATATTATAAAACTTATACTTGATTTAATTTTATTTTTTCTACTTTCTTATTAAAAACCTAATACAAGTTTTCGTTCTCATATTTATGTACTAATTTACTATATAGGATAAGGTCACAAATTATTTTTATCATAATTTGCGTCAGAATTAAAAAATTTATAATCTTAATATGTTATCTCTCTACAAACTAATTTCTGTTTTTACTGTATCGATATTATTGGTTTGTTCTAACCGTGACTGTACCGATATCATTAGTTTGTTTTTAACCGTGATTTTGTTCTTAATTTGGCAAATTTAGCCTTATCGTCACATTCGTTGGCTAACATCTAAACCAACAACATCATTGTTACTCTCTTACTATGTAAGTTCCTTGTATATAATTTTCTTAATAAATTTAATAGTGACTATTATTTCAACAAAAAACTGTTTTCATATAAAGAAATTGCCAATTTGATAGCGGAGCCACTGTTGATGAGACTTTTGATTTGTCCTATTCAGCGTTACATGTAAGTGACATAAAATTTTCTCTTAAAAACATCTCAACAATATAATAATAAAATATATACTTGTTTTATTTAGCAAATCAGACAATTTGATATACAACATAACTTGAATATTGGACACATTCTTCAATTTACGTTAGTCTTATTTTATTAGTAATTGCGTTTATTACATTTTTGTACTGATAAGGATCCGAAACGAGGGTCGAAACGTTTACCAATGATTGTAAATTCTTCGAATAAAGTTTTTCACACATGAACATCCAGTGTCGGCTCACATAGGCATTATTTTTATTTATTAATTTATCTTATTGTAACGTCCGCCGAAATTTGCGCGCAGGCGAACGTCACTCTTAACGACGTCAGACGCGTTGCCGTGGCAACGCGAACTGTCGCGACAGCCGCGAAATCCTCGCGAACCGTGATCACGCGGTTAGCGCGTGATCAGACAGCTGTTACTAAACTGTACTGCGCTTGCGCGACCTAACATAATTAATTGCGTGAAAATCTATTTAAATTAATAGCGAGATAAATTAACACCCCATAATATTGAATAATACACCATAGGGAACTAAAAGGCCCTCTACTATTCTCGATCTATCGCAGTATTCTAAAGTAATCGATAAACTTATTTCATTTAAATTCTGTAATTGCAACTGCAAATTTGACTGCGCCGATTCAGAAAGCGGCTAATACTGCGCTTATGATCGAGAATACGTAGCTGAATCGCATCCGCAAGTGCACCAAAAGCTTATAACAAACCCTGCGGGATCCGTTAGAAGCTTCGCGATACGAATAACGCACAAACGCTCTATACTCAAACTCTATATATAAAAAAAAAGAGAAAACATTATTCGGCGGAATGTAACGCGAATAACGCGCACAGCGACTGCACACTATGCAGTACAGGGGCGAGGCGACTAAGAGGGCCCTGTCAACATTTAGATTCGGCAATTTCGCCCTTTTAAAACAGTAAAAT
>NW_017298387.1:38236-41642 GCF_001594075.2 Trachymyrmex cornetzi
CCGGCCTTCCGAGCAGAGAGCAAGAGCCCCCTTCAAGACCCCCTACCGCTCATCCTACTCCGAACCAACTGTCGCTGTAAAAATTAAGATTTCTACGTGATTATTTTGTGATAGTCAACCTCCCTCCTTAACCTCGTGAACCGTGATTACCGCCCTTGCCGCTCGGGGCGAGAATCACGCCTAGCCGTCGTCGAACGACCCCACGCCGCGTCCGAGGGGCATCCGCACTCGCGCGCCCCGGACGTGACACTTATGTTATTTTTATTTTTAAAATAGTAAATTTGCTATTAAAAAGCAATGAATTTGTATTTTAGAGCAGAAAATTTGTATCAAAGCAGTGATTTTGTGTTTTTAAAACAGTAAATTTGTGTTTCAGAACAGATAATTTGTTTTTAAAGCAGTGAATTTGTGTTTGTAAAGTAGTGAATAATATCTATTACTATAAGAAATACTTACAACGCATTCACACACGGCCATAGAGCATGAAAATGTGACCTCAGCGCGTGCTTGCATCACAGTATTTCTTCATTCCTGGCTGTAACAGATTTCCTAACTTGAATTATCGTCAACTTAAATATTTTAGTTCACGAAGCAGAGCGACACTTCTTTCTTGTCAAATCTTTATTTTTACGCGAAAACGCATCGATTCAGTGTATTTTATCAACATTTAAAGTAAACGGGCTCTTCTTAACATTTACCGTTAATTGTAATGATATTACAATGTACCTTGGCGATACGTTACTTTTAACCCTAAACCGATGTTGTCAAAATTTATATGTAGCAAAGTCGCCTATTGCGAGTAAAGGCTTGTAATTTATTTAATTTGTAATCTCAATTTCTACCTTCACGTCAAATTTATGGGAAATATATATAATTAAAAAATATTTAATTTCACAATAATTTTTACAATTTATATTCAATGTTTCTTAGGTTATTTAACTATTCACTAATGTAATAAGACATAAGTAGAACAGATGAGAATTATTGTTCAAGAGCTTCTGTTTAAATCTTCGATTAAGATCGCTGGTGTTTGATTTTGTTGAAAAAAAATCTCTTGCCATTTAGTTGGCTGTTGAGTACTTGATCCGGATCTAAATTTATACGTATACGATATACATTTTAAAAAGTTATAAATGCAGTAAACATATCAAACAACAAAAAATCCAAAAAAACCAGGGCGAATGAGAGTCAGAATAGTAGTTAGTACGCAATCTTAAATCTTTATTTCAAAAAATAGAATCTTTATTTTAAAAAATAGTACGTTTCATTTCACTTTTGAACCATCCCTTATACAAATTTTTCACCGTTTTTAGACCTCATATCGACCGTTTTTAGCCCGTTCTTGCTCGTTTCTTGCACACGCAAGCACTCGCAGTGTATCATGAAGGAACGATAGTGAGTATACACGAATATGCAATGAGTATTTTTGAGAAGATTGTCCGTTTTCAATACTCGTTTTTCCGCTGATGAACGACAAACGTATACGCGAGTATTTTCGAATGAATCGTCCGTTTTCAGCTGATAAGTGAGAACATGTTAATACGACGTTTCTCTTTTACTCGTACATTTACTTATCATTTATTAATTACTATATCGTACGATTTCAAATAAATTAAAATAGAAATTATATAATAATTCATTATTTTTATTATTGTATATATCAGGAGACGCGGTAGTGTCTCCGGCCATGTTAAAAAAAAGTGTACATATTATTCATATATACACACACATATATATGATATTAATAAATTAGTAATAATAATGAATTATTATTGTATGAATTTTATTTTTATTTTGACAATTAATTTATCAATGGTTATATATAACTGTAATATATTCACACGCGCGTGTTGTGTGTGTGCATACACATCAGAGTTCTAGTTTAATCTATCACGTCCCTTAATTATTTTTAGGATTAGGGTAATCACATTAAATCAAAAATATATTTAGAAAAAAATTGTTTAATTTGAAATGATCTTCCTAATCTGCATGCAAAAGTATTAAGATAGACTTGTCAAAATATTAATAGTTTATGAGATATATTACACTTTATTCAGATATAAATGTTTCATGAACTATTTTTAACAGCCGTACTTTAATATTTTTATGCACAGAATAATGAATTAAATCAATTGGTTAATCATTCAAAATCAAAATATGTAAAATATTAATGTCTAATGTCTTTTTGAGGTGTGTCTGTGTGTGTGTGCTTGTGCGTGTGCGTGTATATACCTTACGACGAGTAATTTCGAGTGGTGAAAACGTGCAATGTAAGTGACAAGTGCTAAATGAGTATTTTGTACTCGTATAAGTTTTTTCACTCAAATTTACGTTTTTACCACTCAAAAATACTTGTAATGTATACGTTTTAACCACTCAGATATACTCGTATAGCTGCATGAGTGCAATCCATTTTAACCACTCATTTTTACGGAAAAGTTCCTGTTTGCGACCTAAAAACGGAGTTATACTCACTGAGTAAAATGCACGTTTTCACCACTCAAATTGACCGTTCGCACGGGCTAAAAATGGGCTAAAAACGGTGAAAAATTTTTATATGGGATCTTCAGCAATACAATTTAAAAATATCAATCCCTTATCAATCCAAGAAAAAAATCACCATCAGATTAACAGATTTGATGTTGTAAAATCTAATCAAAACAATTAACACAATTATATTATAAATATTTTAAAACCATTCTATCCAACAAGTTACAAATTAACATTTGAAAACTGGTGACTCACCCCAAGATATAGAAGAAATTCGTCTCGACATTGGATCAAAAACAATTAAAATTCATTATCACTACAGAGTATCAAGTTAAAGACGCATGTTGATCGCAGCTCGAACGAAACATGACTAATACATTTTATATAATAAGTAAGACGTGTCAGGTCATCAAAGAAAATAAAAAGAAGAAAAAACAAATTCAATACATAAATAATAATTTGTATAAACCGACAAAATATAACTATAAATATTACATAAATTACTGTGGATTAAATTAAAAACGACAAAAGAATATATATACGGCTTATTCCACGTACGCTGGAAGACAGTAGCGAAACAGATTATATTTTATAATCTCTATATATATTTTAAATAATAAATGTAGACGTTTCGGTCTATATTAGATCTTTATCAATACAACGTAAAATTATCTGTTCATAATGATGCATCAAAAGTTATGACTAAATTACATTAATAGGTGCTTATCTTGATCTAGATAGAAATTATTTTAACATAAACCGCAATGAAATGTTGTTCTCCTTTCATGTTGTACAATACTTGATTATTTCCATATTGATGTTAATTGTGTTACATTGACGTATATCCTTGCGAGAAAAATATGCTTATCCAGTGATAGAATTGCAGGATCCACTTTCTCTTTGAATTCACATTTAA
>NW_017298387.1:44526-50997 GCF_001594075.2 Trachymyrmex cornetzi
ATCACTGGATAAGCATATTTTTCTCGCAAGGATATACGTCAATGTAACACAATTAACATCAATATGGAAATAATCAAGTATTGTACAACATGAAAGGAGAACAACATTTCATTGCGGTTTATGTTAAAATAATTTCTATCTAGATCAAGATAAGCACCTATTAATGTAATTTAGTCATAACTTTTGATGCATCATTATGAACAGATAATTTTACGTTGTATTGATAAAGATCTAATATAGACCGAAACGTCTACATTTATTATTTAAAATATATATAGAGATTATAAAATATAATCTGTTTCGCTACTGTCTTCCAGCGTACGTGGAATAACCCGTATATATATTCTTTTATCGTTTATAATATAACTATTTAATGTCTTTTAATAATTGTATATAAGTTTGATGTACACCCTCTGTATCTGAGCGTAAATTAAGACTATTTTGTTGCATGAGTATATGATGACACTCATCAGATATTAAATGTTTATTAAGAAAACGCTTTTCATGTAATATCGCAACATTCTCCCAATCGAAGTCATGTTCAAATTCAACATAGTACATTACAGTACATTACTAAAAAACACATAGTATTTAGTACACATAGTATTTAGCAGAGCTGGGGAAAAATTGAAATAAATGCTGCAGAAATATTTATTTAAAGGAAGGATCTACGAAAAATACTATTTGAAATAAATATTCCGCGTAGCATATGTAAAAATACTATTTCAAATAAGTATTTTGCATCGTAAATGTAAAAAAGGCAAATAGTATTTATTATTTACATCGACATTTACTTCAAATAAAATATTTATTTGACACATTTCGTTATTTCATAATTAAACAAAATACTTCTATTTTCTATTCCTTATTTCCTATTTACTATTTCCTATTTCTATACGGAATGAAATAGGAAATAGTGAAAGTAAAATAAGAAGCAGCGCATATTTCAAAGACATACACACAGGGTGACCCGTACATTTTGTGTGACACCCGTTAATAGCAGAAATGTCCAGATGATTGGAAAATGTATAAATGCCTTTCATAATTTTGAATTTGTTAATTTTGACAATATTTCGATATTTTAGTATTAAGACTTTCGTTTTGAAATAACCTCAGGAATCTGCTACTAACGGGTGTGACACAAAATGTACGGGTCAATCCGTGTGTATGTCTTTGAAATATGCGCTGCTTCTTATTTTACTTTTACTATTTCCTATTTCATTCCGTTTAGAAATAGGAAATAGTAGATAGGAAATAAGAAATAAAAAACAGAAGTATTTTGTTTAATTATGAAATAACGAAATGTGTCAAATAAATGTTTTATTTGAAGTAGACGTCGACGTAAATAGTAAATATTATTTGCCTTTTTTACATTTACGATGCAAAATACCTATTTCAAATAGTATTTGTATAGATGCACCTTTTAAAATAAATATTTCTATTTAAACTATTTCTATTATTTCGCTGCACAGAAAATAACATATGTATTTACTATTTTCTATTTCAACTAACTTTATTTTCCCCAGCACAAGTATTTAGTACACTACTAAAAAATGATTATCCAATATTGATCTAATTTTTAATACTATTAACGCACGTTTAAAGATTCTTATTCATAAAGGTACGATAGGTACAACAGAAAGAATCGAGTGATGAAATCAAAAGGGATTGTACTTCTTGGTTTGTACTACCTTATATTCCAAAAATTTCAGATGAATTCAAAAGAATTAGTAAAACTTTTAACACTAAATTAACTTTTGCTAGCTTAAATTAAATAGTTTAATCACGGGACATTTTCCCAAGAGAAAAAAGAAACAACATTGTGTATAAAATCTCATGTAAATCCTGCGATACCTCTTATGTTGGACAGACAGGAAGAAAACTTAAAACTAGATTGGCTGAGCATCGTATTTATATATTAACCGAAATAGTAACAACCAATCGGTGATTACAGAACATCGAATTGAATTTGAACTTGACTTCGATTTGAGAGAATGTCGCGATATTAGATGAAGAGCGTTTTCTTAATAAATGTTTAATATCTGATACCATCATATACTCATGCAACAAAATAATCCCAATTTATACTCAAGTCAAATACAGAGGATGTACATCAAACTTATATACAATTATTAAAAGACATTAAATAGTTATATTTTGTCGGTTTATATAAATTATTGTTTATGTTTGTTCTTTCTTCTTTTTATTTTCTTTGTTGACCTGACACGTCTTATTATATAAAATGTATTAGTCATGTTTCGTTCGAGCTGCGATCAACATGCGTCTTTAACTTGATACTCTTTAGTGATAATAAATTTAATTGTTTTTGATCCAATATCGAGATGAATTCCTTCTATGTTTTGGGCCTTGGGTGAGTCACCAAATTTTTAATGTTAATTTATAACTTATTTGATAGAATGGTTTTGAAATATTTATAATATAATTGTGTTAATTGTTTCGATTAGATTTTATAACATCAAATCTATTAATTTGATGATGACTTTTTCTTGGACATGAAGGGATTAATATTTTAAAATTGTATTGCTAAGGATGGTTCCAAAATGAACTGAAACGTACTATTTTTTAAAATAAAGATTCTATTTTTTGGAATAAAGATTTAAGATTGCGTACTAACTATCACGCTGACTCTCATTCGCCCTAATTTTTAGATTTTTTGTTGTTGAATTTGGGAGAGTCCATAAGAAGATTACATTATTACTATTTAAACATATTAAAATTGTGACACGTTCTTAATCGAACTAAAAATTAAATTTAAAATATTATTTTTCAAATTAAAATAGACAAATTCTATATATAACTGTGTGTGCGTTCGTGTTTGCGTGCATGTGTGCGCGCACGAGCATGTAAGTGTATTTAAATTTACGTATATTCATATTTATAATCTATTGCACATCTTGTGTGAATATTTAATATCTCGTAACTATATCGTAAGTTTAATTAATAAATAGTAGATGACACGCGACATTATGCAATATATATAGCAAAAATTCGGTTTTAATTTAATAGTATGGAAATATCCAATTAACTTTTTAAAAATGTGAAAAAAAATTATATTACAAGTAAATAATATTACAAATATTCATGAAGAAAAATTAATGTTTTTTTAATAAGATACTTTGATATAGTGTAGCACAAGCAAAGCGAATAATTATTCAGCATTATCGCCAGCTTTTCTTTTGCTATACATTTCTGTATTTCCTCAAATGATGGTAATTTCTGCGTATGTTGTCTGGACATAGTTGAGTCGTTCGATGATGCTTGGCCGTGAAATTGCGAATCCATTGATATCAGTTGATATCTGTTTTGAGTGCTTCGTTCGTATTTACATTTATTTACGATATATAGGTAATTTCAAAAAAATGCGATAAAGAAATAAGTATCAAAATTGTAATATGCATATAACTGATTAAAAATTAGATCGAAATTATTTTTTTAATTAAAATGGGCAAGTTATACGTAAATATATGTGTATTTTATATTTATAATCTATTTACCCGCTTCACGGGTGTGTCCCGTTTATTAATATCTCTCGACTAGATGTTATAAGATCAAATGTGACATTATTAACTCTTTAAAGCATACATTTTTCTTTACGTAGAATTCAGTTGAAATTTGTTACTCGGGGGGTTTTCGGGGTCACTGATTACGAATCTAACCTCGGGTTTTCGAAATTCAAAATGTCGGATCCAAGATGGCGGACAAAAAATTAAAAATTGACTTCGGATTTGTAATAAGCGATCAGAAAAATTTACTTGACCCCATTTTACAGCCACAGAACTAATTTTTTAATTTTTTGTCTGCCATCTTGGATCCGCCATTTTGAATTTTGAAAATCTGAGGTCAGATTCGTAATCAGCGACCCCAAAAACCCCCGAGTATCCAATTTCATCCCGATCAAGTAAATTTTTGCTTTACGGTCCGCCATCTTGGATCCGCTATTTTGAATTTGGAAAATTTGAGGTCAGATTCGTAATCAGTGATCCAAAAAACCTTCCGAACATTATTTTCGGCTAATTAACTATTGTTGATTAGTCACAATCACATTTATTGTTAGAAAGGGATGAATTTTTCCAATTTGTTTATTTATAAAATACATTTCGTCAACAATAGGAATATTTTCACGGTTTTTTTATAACAACTGATGTTCTACAAAACCGATAATGTTCTTTTCATTGTAATAATATGTAAGAAACTGTGTGAAAAACATAAAAAACTGAAGTTAAAAAAGTGTGACATGTATGTCACACTGTGCCGCAAAGGGTTAAAAGTACATAGCAAAAAATTCGATTTTAATTTAATCGTATAAAAACATAGAATAATTTTAAAATTTGTAAATACAAAAAAATAAAAATTATATTATAAATAACAAATATTTCTATAGAAAAAATCTACTTTTTTTCGAAAGATCATTTAACATACTATAGTATAACACGAGCAATAAGTGAAAAATTATATGTTCTCTTCGCTCATAACGCACTTTATCCGGGATACATCCTGAAGATGTCCTTAGGAGATTCAAAGGACGTCCTTTGGACGTCCTCAGAACGTCCCCTGGAGGTCTGTGCTGTTAGGGTTGTATTCAAGCAAGTACTGAATATTCGCCTTTATTATCAATATTATGTTTAGACAAATGAAATTTTAAGTTTTCTCTGAAATTTAATAGATTATCATATAATCTTATTGTTAGTATTACATATTGTGCACTCTGCTTCGGAACTTATTAAATTATACATAATATTGTAAGAACCAATTAGATTCTTCACTTACGATATCATCGTCACGAGGAATCCGCAACAAATAACCAGTACCACGGAATTTTTCATACTAAAGGCGATAGAGAAATATTGTTAGAGAAGTGTTTACAAAAATTGCTTTTAGAATTAAGGAGAAGAATATGAATCTTTATATAAATGTAAATATTAGTGTAGGGGAGATTGGGGACACTTTTTAGAAATATAATATTGTAACGTCCGCCGAAATTTGCGCGCAGGCGAACGTCACTCTTAACGACGCTAGACGCGTTGCCGTGGCAACGCGAACTGTCGCGACAGCCGCGAAATCCTCGCGAATCGTGATCACGCGGTTAGCGCGTGATCAGAACAGCTGTTACTAAACCGTATTGCGCTTGCGCGATCTAATATAATTAATCGCGTGAAAAACCGTTTAAATTAATAGCGAGATGAATTAACACCCCATAACATTGAATGATAACCCATAGGGAAGTAAGAGGCTCTCTACTATTCTCGATCTATCGCAGTATTCTGAAGTAATCAATAAAATTACTTCATTTAAATCCAGTAATTGCAACTGCAAATTTGACTGCGCCGATTCAGAAAGCGGCTAATACTGCGCTTATGATCGAGAATACGTAGCTGAATCGCATCCGCAAGTGCATCAAAAGCTTATAACAAAACCTGCGGGATCCGTTAGAAGCTTCGCGATACGAATAACGCACAAACGCTCTATATTCAAACTCTATGTATAAAAAAAGAGAAAACATCATTCGGCGGAATATAACGCGAATAAACGCGCACAGCGACTGCACATTATGCACAGGGGCGAAGCGACTAAGAGGGCCCTGTCAACATTTAGATTCGGCAATTTCGCCCTTTAAAACGGTAAAATCTAATAAGATTTTATTAGATCGAAAGTTCTAGAACAATTCAAACGGTTCCGGTAACTGTTGACAGATCAACCCCCTTTCCCGCTCAGCACCACCACTTCTAACGATATAAAAGAGCATGCCAAAGACGGAAAATCGCTTAGTTCCGACTTCGTACCTATTATTATAGTCTCTGCTTAGCTTAGTTTTCGGCTTAGTTGCGACTTAGTTCGACCTAGTACCGATCATTACAGTTTCTTTTGGTCAGAGAGTCAGTGCTAAATTTAGAGGTAGAATTTGAAAAATCGGATAGTGGTTGTGCGTGAGGTTCCGACACCAATAGGGTAGGTTCTCGATCGGACCGCTGCTACAGATATCTAAACTTCGAGGGTCATCCTCCGAAGCAGGCGTTCTCAAGGATAGCCGAACAATATCTCGACGAATAGTGAGTTACATGTGGCACTTCCGTTAGACGCACTTTTCTCCATTCGTACAAACATTAAATTTCTAACTATCGGGTGCGAACCATTATAATCTCAGTCATTATATTCAATATCTTGTATATATCTCTTTAGCAGAAATCAAACGGAATAAAACGTTTAAAATCTATCTTCTTTAATCTTTGTTTTTCTTTATCTTCTTCTTTCACTCTCCTTTTCTCTCGGGCGTAATTAACGCGATTCGGAGCGCCTGTAACGTCTGTGCCGTCCAATTACTGTTGCAATCTAGTGAATCTGGAGTGGGAACGCGCGTTGTGGCGCATGAAAACCGCGCCAGGCTCCCTATCCTCCGGGGCGACAGTCACCTGTAACCAGGCCTAGGAAGCCCCTCTCAGGACCGCCGAGGCA
>NW_017298387.1:51292-51992 GCF_001594075.2 Trachymyrmex cornetzi
GCGGAAGCAGCGGGAGTATCATTGGCGGGAAGAATTCGACCCGCGCGAATGCACCGACCCGCGTATAGTCCAGCTGCCGGGATATTACCACCCCGTTCCTGGGAACTCCCAGGATCCGCCGCCACCGCCGCCTCTACCCGCGAGACCGGTGCCGACGGTCCAACGCATAGAGTCGGTCACCGGACAATTCGTATCTACTCGCGATTTCCTATGGAGATTACCGAATAAAAGAACGTCTTAACCTATGCGAACTAGTTTTTTTTCTTTTGTGATCGTTACCTCTCTCTTAACCTCGCGAATCGTGATTATCGCCCTTGCCGCTCGAGGCGAGAATCACGCCGAGCCGTCGTCGGACGAGCCCACGCCGCGTCCGAGGGGCATCCGCACTCGCGCGCTCCGGACGTGACAAATATCAACATTTTAATTTCACACTCAATAATATGAATAATGTAAGTACTGTAACACATGATACATATATCAGTTACATTTTTGAGTATGTAACTATAACACTAATGTTACATTACTATTAGGTGTACAACTTTGCTTCCGCCGTTTTCCTATAGATGGCTTTAGCGGTAAGTTGTGGTCGAAATAAATAGATCGAGATAAATAGATAGACGTCGTACAATAAACTTGAGAGAAACATTAGTCGATTTGTGTCTGCATCATAAAGTTATTCTCGATTGAAAATGTCAGTTTA
>NW_017298387.1:52341-68910 GCF_001594075.2 Trachymyrmex cornetzi
TACGAGTTGAAGCCGAGAGATGTTGAACGGCGTTTGTTTGCTTGTGAACAGCTGCTTGAAAGGCAAAGACGGAAGAGATTTCTGCATCGCATTGTGACTAGGGACGAAAAATGTGTTTATTACGATAACCCCAAGCGCAGAAAATCATGGGGAGTTCCCGGCCATGCTTCCACGTCGAGGGCCAAACCGAATATTCACGACTCCTAGGTCATGCTCTGTATTTGGTGGGACCAGCTCGGCGTAGTGTGTGTATTATGAGCTGTTAAAACCGACTGAAACAATCACAGGCAATCGGTATCGAACGCAATTGATGCGTTTGAGCCGAGCATTGAAAGACAAACGGCCGCAATACAACGAGAGACACGATAAAGTGATTTTGCAGCATGACAATGCTCGACCCCATGTTGCGAAAGTGGTCAAGACATACTTGGAAATGTTGAAATGGGAAGTCCTACCCCACCCGCTGTTTTCTCCAGATGTTGCTCCCTCTGACTATCACTTGTTTCGATCAATGACACACGGCCTGGCTGACCAGCACTTACGGTCTTATGAAGAAGTAAAAAATTGGATCGATTCGTGAATCGCCTCAAAAGATGACCAGTTTTTTCGACGCGGGATTCGTACGTTGCCCGAAAGATGGGAGAAAGTAATGGCCAGCGATGGACAATACTTTGAATCATAAATGTATAACCAGCTTTTTACAATAAAGCCTCGAATTTCGGAAAAAAAACGGCGGAAACAAAGTTGTACACCTAATATTAACTGGTATTCATTAGGATACGTTTTTGTACTCATACGTATGTTCATTTGTTTTCGTGAATTACACACAAAATTTGTCCAAAAACATTATATGCACCACATTGCTCAAAACTGTATTAGTAGATATAACTTCGGCATTGAAAATAATGCTTTATATTTCATAAACCAATTGTATTCGTATGTGTATGTTGAAGAGTTTAATTTTGTACGCATGTGTGAGATAGGGGATAAAATGTAAGGATAGGATAAAATAAATAAATCATGCTATTTAATGCTTTTCTTAATTAAAATAGTTATAGTGTATATATACACTCAGTACGTATACTTCAGGGGAGGCGCAAGTAATTAAACAATCTTTATTCTAAACACATTTTATGCAGACTTTTGTCGATATGCATGCACAAAATATGTGAGAAATTTAACGTTTTGACAATCAAACTTCGCACTGTACCAATACACAATAAACATTATTAATAATCGGTTATCTCAACGGTTTTTTTACACAACAAAATAAAAAGGGTAAGATTAACGTCGGCGAAACAATTCGAAACAATCTTTTGCGCTAGAATTTCTTAATGTTTGTAATATCGATACATCGACACTCAATGCTGCGCGGATTAAGCATCGTAAAATATATATAAACAATTAACCTAGAATACTGAACTACAAATTATATTGTTAATAACGGCCGACGAGCCGTCAAATCTCGATTAAACATATATGCATTTAAGTGAACAATATCGATCGATGATTCTTTTTATCTCTCAAAATCGGTATTCAATACTTATATCGCTTTCCTCTTCGCGTCTCTTTGCGCGAGTACGTTTAATCGAAAACCGATTTTGATGATGACTGGCCACTAATAAACAATAATACAAACAAGAAATTCCTCCTATCGATCAGTGATGTAAAAGGTACTTTTATTTTCGGTATCTAGATATAGATACTTTAAAAGTACATTTAATTTCAGCTAATTAATAGCTTTAGCCTAGTATAATTCTGTTTGATTGTACTGTACCATTGAATATTGTATCACTGAAGAGCTGATTTGAAATATTATCAAATGTACTTTTTTTAATTTAGAGTAAGTACTCAAAAATAATGAACCCCTTCTACGAATACATTTGTTTCACTGCAAAAAATATATTCAGATATAAGTATACAGGTATTTAAAAAATATACCTGTATTTGAAATTACAGAGGTAGGGAGATATTTACCCTGATAGCAAAATGTTAGCAATTTAGGCAGCAAACTCGGTAATCAGCAAATTGGCAGCAAACTCGATCAGATATTGACTACAAAATCATAGCCATCTGTGTCCACATTTGGCTGTGGATTTATCGACAAAGAGCTATATCAGTAAATTGGTGGCAGAAATCGAGTAGAGTTTGCTCGAATCAGGTACTGCTCTCAATCTGCCGTCATAATATGCAGGATTTTGTTTAGTTTCTGCTAACAATCTGCTGGCAAAGCATGTCTAGCAAGCTTTGTCATATTTCTGACAGTAATTTACTGACAATGTCAGATAATACAAGTTCTGAATACAATTTGTTGCCTTTCTGCAATAAAAAATTGGTAGCAGGTCCTGCTTAAAATCTGTTTCCGCAGGCTTTGACATCAGAGTATACACGCTTCAATTTTACATCACTGGTATCGAAGTTCAAGAGATTCGATGCGGTATATAATGAGACGAGATTGTTTTAATTTCTCGCGATTTTCGTGGATTCTTTGTTGCTTGTGACATGCTCGAGGTCGACTCCGTCATATTCCAGGCCACCTGTACTATCGTAATACGCATAATCGTAATCGTTCTTTTTGCCCGATTTTGATCGTGCTGTTGTACTGCTGGCGCTATTGCTACTACTGCTACTAGGTAATCTAGTCGTCGACGTAAATGGTCTCGCGGATCCGCTGACATAGGTAACTCCACGTGGCGTCGTTGTCGGTTGAACGGTCCTCTGAGCGTTAGAATTGAAGTTGTTTGGGTTATAAGTGGTAGCGCTAGAAGGCCGTCTGCAACAAGAAAAAGAACGCTGCAATTAATCTTCTTCTCCTACGCTATATTCTAGAAGTAGAATTATTTTACGAAAATGGAAAGATTCGATCAAGAATACAGGAAATATTTTGATGAAAAATAAATCTTAAAATTCTTGTCTATATACTTCATGTATTCTCGAATAAATTTTTTTTCTGAATAATATTCGATTTTAAATTAGTAACATTTTAATGTATATATTTGTACACAGAAAAATATTCTGATTAAACCAATAAAAGGGCTCACTAATGGCATTTTGGTAAAACCGAATAGAATTTCTGCTTATCATAATCAAAAATTCTGTTTGTCCTTAAAATATCATTCTTGTTAAGTTTTGTTGGTTTAATCAGAATATTTTTTTTATCGTATAAATACTAAAATATTACTAATTCGAGTTCAAAAAATCCTAGGTTGTCTGATCTTGTGAACAAAGTTTACAGTGTCATTATTATTGAGTCCTTTTGTTAGTTTAATTAAACTTTTCTTTCACTATAAACTTCGTTTATAATTTTTACAATTGAATGCGAATTTAAGGATGTTACCTCCTTTGGTCAAGTTTTGGGTAAATCTAACTTTAAGTTTACCTTGGTACCGGCGTGGTGGTTTTCGGCGACTCGGCGAGATGATTGATACTTGCGGGACTGAAACCAATTCCTACGGAAGATCTCGCGAGGTTGAAGCTACCCGTGCTTGTTTCGATATAGTATGACTTGCCGCTGCTCGCGTTGTCATAATTATTATTATATTGAGTTGCCTTCTTAGGTGTTTTCGTGCTATCGTAGTATTGAGTGGAAGGCTTACTCGCTTGGCTCGTTTTATCATAATATTGACTATTATCGTTGTTCCTCAAAGCGGTCTGTGCGACAGTATTGTCCACATTTACGTATTTTTTCGTTGCTGGGCTGTAAGTTGTGGGTGCATAACTGTTACTTGCGAAATTGTTGGCGTAATATTTGGCAGTAGTTTGAGGAATGTCCTGACTAGTGGACGTGACTGATCTGTACTGGGCATTATTATTATTGTTGTTATTGTTATTGTAATTATGATTATAAGCAGTAGGTGTGGACGTGGTGGACTGGTACGCAACTGATGCGCTGCTTCCTCGTTGAATATTATTGTAGCTCCTTTGTTGATAATTGGTGTAATCGCTTGTCTGATAATTTATAGTACTCGGTTGAACAGTGGTGGACTGTGCGAATTGATAAGTCTGATAGCTGGTTTTAGGATTGTAACTGCTCGGTTTCAGAGTTGTGGCTTGAACGGAACTGCCAGTATTCTGTTGAACGGAACTACCAGTATTCTGTTGATTGTAGTTTGAGTTGTAAACGTTGTAGAAGTTTGCGTTGTTCGAAATTGTTCTGGCAGTCGTGCTGGGTGATTGATAGTTGTTATATGTATCCTGGTATGTCGTGCTAGGTCGATACGTGGACGACGGTACGCTATATCTTTGCGTGTTCTGATTCTTGTTGTAGTTCTCTTGAGATCGGACGGTCGTTGACGGGGCGTATGTCGTAGATCGTTGATTATACACATTGTTGTTGTAATAATTGCCGTTGTAGGTGTTCTGACTAGGCACGGCTGGTGCCGACGTGGTGGACGTTGGCGAATAGTTGCTACTACCATTGCCGGTGTACGGTTGCTTCCTACTGGCTTTCCGAATGCCGCCTTTCTTCTTGTTGTCTTGTTCCTCCTTATTATCTTCGTATTCGTCTTCCTTATTGTTTCTGTTATACAAATTACCGCTACTGCTACCTCGCAGTACCTCGCGATTGTTGTAATTGGACGAAGATACTCGATTCACAGCGTTCGCGGAGGATCGAACCGCGTCGCTGCTTTCGCTGCGCTGAAGATGATCTTGAGGCTCGGCGTCACTGCGTAAGCTATCGTAATGCACGGATTCCAGACCGGAACCAATTCTATACAAGTCAAAGTTATCGCTGGCATAGTAGAGAGTCGCGGCCTCGCAATCCACGTCGTACCAATCGGCACAAGTTTGACTCTCTTGATCAAAAGCGGTATCGTTGGGACAAAGAAACCTAAGTAAAAAATAATTAAATAATTCTGCGAATTCAGCGATTGACTCTAAACTTCGTAACCTTCAACATTTCATTCAAAATATATTTTCCTTAATGTATACTATATGACATATTAAATACTTATTGCTGGTGATAAAAAATTGAGAAAAATTCATTTTTACTTATCAAGATTGTAATGTAACACTCACTTGTAATCCTGAATAGTACCAGCCACAGAGACACAGACATGGAAGACTTGGCAGTCGGTCTCAGGGTCCGCGTAATAGCTACCGACAATTTTGTTGCGACAGGAGAACGAGGTTTCTGGCATGTATTGCTGAGAATATCTCGGTGGTGGTCGTTGGAGACCTAGTACGCAGCTCCATAATATTCCCACTGAAATACATAGCATATTCCTAAATTTTATGGAACTAATATTCTTTATATAATCAATAGTAAGATATATTTAAAAAATTTATCAAATAAAAAAAATTACATCGTAATTTATTTTTTTAAAAAGTGATAAGAACGGATTATAATTCGTCCGAATATCTATTTTTATTTGTTATTATTTTATTACGTGTATTTTTTGATATAATTGAACGTGTATTATATACACAAATTAGAATGGACGAATACGTTAACAGAATGTGTTCTCGTATCGATATGCAGTCTGCAATTTTTCTATTTTATTCTAAAAATGAATTTTTTATGAAATCTATATTATAAGAATATTCCTTTATTGTTATATAATTCTTCAAATTCTCGACCTCATCGATCCGTTGATTGATATTCGTATTAAAGATTGCAATTGTACGATTGTTTAAAGATTTGAGCAGCAAACGCGTCTTTTTACAAGTGAAGATAAATAATGACGGATATCGATGGCACCTCCCTACTTAAGGATATCTACATAAAAGAGTGTGGATATTCATGTACTCGTACTGCATGTACGAAGATTGTTTCGATTGAAATTATTACTGATTCATGAACGCGCGAAATTTTAAACAAAAAATTATTTAAATTATCATTGAACAAATCCTTCGAGGTATGCCAAATTTGTAAATAGTTAGTTTTAAAATTAATTACTTTAATTTGACATATTTCAAAAGATTTTATTTAATAGTAATTTAAATAATTTCTGATTCAAATTTTGTTCACAGAAACCAGTAATAATTAAAAATCTTTAATGAATTTGCAATTTATCACATTTTGATATTTATTTAAATAGATAAATACCAAAAATGTAGTAAATCGCAAGTTCATCAAAGACTAATTCTATAACGATTCTTATAGTCCACTTTCAGCGATTAAATTCCACTCTGTCGTATTACACGTACCCAAGATTAGAACGAGATATCGCCTGACGGACTCCATATTTTTCGTCGAGTCCTCTGGATACCCTCTTCTCCGGATTCACTCAGCTTTTCGAACTTGGTACGCACTCCTACGCGTTACCTGCGCGATCAGACTCGCGGACGCGACTGCAGCAGCGTGGAGAACGTTTGTACTCGAGAAGAGAAGAGTACTCGATCGCGCGCGCGGAGAAGATGCCTTCTGAGGAGGAGATGGGGCTCCGTCGGGTAAAGCTACGGGACGACGGGGAAGGGGTCCGGGCCCCATCGCGTACACGAAGAAGAGAATGGTGAACAGGGTCCGCTGCGGAACGTAACGTCTTTCTCGTTACGTCACTTAGGCAACCGGGCTCGTTCGCCAAGCAGCCAACGGCGACGATGGCACGTATTATACGTGGGTATGCAGTATGCACATACCATGCGCGGACTCCCGTGTAACTTACACGTTTTTACTACCACATAGGTAGGCGGCTGGGTGCCAGAGAAACCGCTGCACGCCGCGCGGGAAAGCGGGAGACATTATCATCTCTTGAAGAGACTTCTCCCGCGCGCGATGCATAATAACGCGTAGGTGCCCATTATTGTGTCGCCTGTTCACGCACGGAAGAAATTGCCCGGCGGAAAGCTTCTGTAGCTCGAGATTCTGTTCCCTTTTGGAAAATCAAGTCAAGGATAGGCATAGAAGGCGGATCGGCAAGCATTGCGCGGTGATCATTAAATTCAACGTTTCATGTCGATTCTTATTTGTGATTACTTGGAAATATCATAGAAGATGTACAGTAGCATAGAGATAAGCGTTAATTCGTGACACGAACGTTTTAATGACATCGAATCTTTAACTATTCCACTGCTCCGTCGTAACTGTTTTCGTACATGATGAGTTTCGTATCAGTCTATAGATGGAAGAAAGTTGCGTTTTGCATTGAATTGTGTGTGGAGGGTGTGGCGATAGACAACATTGCGTGCGTCTTCAACAGAGATAAAAGAAAGAAGCCGATGCCTGTCAGCGTCAATTATTCTAATAGAATTTCAAAGTAGTTATATTTTGTGTGAAAGGATATTCACGATTGCGCCACTGTATGGATAGTTCCTATCACACATTTATTCACACGATTTGTGTTTTTAGAACTTAAATCCCGTTAGACAATCTATTCTATATTTCAACATATATTTAATACATGAGCATATAATCTGATTTTTTAATTTTATTTGTTACTTTTTACATTACACTGTTAAATTGATAATGTTAAATTTAACCCAATTTGAGTCGCCACTGCTCTTCAATTTGAGTTAAATTTGATACTAACAAAGGGAACACCAAGTAATGATGTCGGGGATTTTGATGCGCTTTTTACAGGATGTTCTTGAACGAAAAAAAAAAAACGATACGTGTCCGGCCGTTTCAGCCATTGGCCCATAGTTTCGAAAAAATAAATTTTTTAAATAATTATTATAATGATTTGAAAAACGTATTGTAAGGGGGAGACCGGGGACAAAAGTAACATTTTGACTTTGAAATGTTCTAACAGTTAAAATATAATATTTACATTAAAAAGATATGTATCTTTAGGTGTAGAATTTATTTAGCTACAAAATTTTCTTCGGTTTAATTTTTTTATATAACTAGAAAAAAAGTTATGTTTGTTTAAAGACTATAAGGAATTTTATTACAATCGTCCCAATCCCCGGGGACGATAGTAACGATTATAACAGTAGAAGTAATTGTACCACATTTGCTAGAGGTACATAACAAAAATATATAACAAATAAGTTTCAATGCCTATCAGAGCCGACACCAAATAGAATGTGTAAAAAAAAAAAATTCTTTATCACTTTATTGATTAACAATACAAAATATATAAAAATATGCTAGTCGTTAAGGCAAACGTTTCAGCCCTTGCTTTGGGTCCTCTTCAGTGCCAATCAAAACTGAATTACATTGATTAATACGTTGAGATATTGTATAAAATACAAAATTGCACCGACTTCGTCCAAAAATATATAAGTCATACTCTTTTTTGCAGCTGCACAAATGGATAACTGATCCTTCATAACTTCTTTAAATGTCTATTTGTATAAAGACACATTTTTTATACAGTTTTTCTTTTATCTGTCTTGAGTTTTCTTGTTAATGGGATTCTATGAAGAAAAATACAAATAACATTGTACAAAATAATACTAAAATAAAATCAAGTAAGTTTGGGGATAATTGTAATGTTACAACTGACTCCAGTCATTGATGTTACTATTGTCCCCTGATAATATTTTATGATTTATAGTAAATTTTTTAAATAAAAACATAGATAAAAATCAACCCAAATGTGCAAACCACCAACGCAGATAATTATTAAAACATATTATGATAATATAATACATTAGATCTTCATTATAAAGAAAAAAAAAATATTTTAGATTTTGTGCACGCAATAAAACTTACTTGATGCATGAAAAAAATAATTTCTGCTCCTGCACTTGTGCACGTTCCGCGAGAACTAGCATGTAACAAATGATTCAATGCCGATCTGTCCACAGAATTTTACCATGCAGCCGCATACACATATCTATTATAGTTTAAGAAATATTAATGACGTTACTATTGTCCCTTGTTACTTTTGTCCCCGATCTTCCCTATAGGAAAATATCAGTATCTTTATTTTCATTTTAATTTAATGTTATTAATTTTAATTAGGGTAACTGTCCCAATTACTGTGCCTGTCTCTATTAGTGTGCTTATGTATTTCGATAAGTCATAAAGAAAACTAGCACAAATAAATAAGAAAAAATATTTTTTTTTGTTAAGTTAAATTATTAATGCGTACGATACCAAAGATAATGTTTTATTTTTTGAGTATTAAAGTATTTTAAATATTTTTCGAAAGATATGTGAGGAATTTATGTGAATCTAGTAATACGTACCGCAAGATTTTAAGCTTGTCCCTATTAGTGCCCTGTATTGGAGCTGAGAACGTTGTGTTATGAGTGTACTTTGAAATAAATATAATTGAAATAATGATTTATGTAATATTAACATAAACAATTAGCTTAAATTTATTATCTGTTTTAATAATTATATGTTAAAATGAGTCAAATGTGGATAGGGGCACACAAATTGGGGGCACATTAATAAGGCCATCGTCGCTTAGAGAACTCACTAATAGGAACAAAAACATTTTTTTCTATTTTTGTCAAAAGCATTATAAAGTATTAACATTTTTTAGAGATTAAAGAAATATCATAAGAAAAAGAAATAGTTGAAAAACCGATATTGATTGCAAACAGATAAAATTAAAGCTGCAATATTTAATAATTAATTCAGTAACAAGCAAATTGGCTAAAAGGCACATTAATAGGGACAGTTACGCTATAATTAATTCAGTAACAAGCAAATTGGCTAAAAGGCACATTAATAGGGACAGTTACTCTACTTTTTGATTGTAAGGAAATTTCATAAAATTACAAATTAATATTATAGATAATTAAACCCTCATTTATGAAATATTTATTATTATCATCATTATCATCGTGTTGTTATTCACATGAACGCGTAAATAAGATTGTAATGAAAACTGTAACAGTTTCTGATAAAAAATTAGAAATTGGAAATTGTGATTAAGAATAAGTAAGTCATATGTTTGTAATCTTCTTTTCATTAATATTAATCGATTTGTTAATAATAATAGAAAACTAATTGTGTTTTGTAAACATATGTATATAAATCATAAAAACAAGAAAAACATAAATATTTATTGCATTGTGAACACCTTTCGAATGAATTTTTGTTGCAGATACAATAAATCTTAATAAAATTAATATTAATTCTCAATAAATAAAACTTTTTCTAATATCTGGAGGAAAGTAAATTTGATTAACATTATGGAAATAGCTTCTTTCAGGAATCAATTTTGATGAGAACCAAGCATATTTTATCATCGGTGCGAAAATTGGAGATGACAATTGATCATGAATTATCGAATGGTTTTTAATGGCATCCTATCGCGTCGACAGTTCTTTGCACAAATTAATTTTCTATTATTTATTATAACATAATTATTATTATAAAGATACTAATTTATAAAGATACTGATATTTTCCTATATAGTACATTTGTCAAATTATTACAATAATTTTAAAAATCGATTTCTTCCAAACCATGTGCCAATGCGCAATGACTAAAACGGTCGGATACGTATCATTTTTTTTTTCACTCAAGAACAGCTTGTAAAAAACGTATCAAAATCCCCGACACCGTCGTCTGGTTCCCGTTGTAAGAATAGATTTAATAGTGTACATGGCACAAAATTATGGCAAGAATTTTATTATAAATTATAAATAGTCTAAAGAGGGGGGTTCCAAGAAATGAATTTTAAAGTTAACACTTTCCTATTTTCAGAAAAATAAATTAAATTATTGTTAAGTTGCGCTTTTTAATTTTTTTAATATTGATCCGTGGAAAATTAGTTTTAATTGCCATATTTTACACATCCATGAAAAAATGTTCAATAAAACTAAATGGTTATGTTCAACAGAAATCAGTGCTTAGTAAGCGCTTTACATCGATTGGATTATACTTGTAGATCGAGAGGAATAGTCTTATCTCAGCGAAGAAAACTTTCAACGGTTATGAAAATAAACATTCTGCTAAACGCAACTATTGATTAATTTAATTTTATAATAGAAGATTTTGTAAATTCTTCTTTTACTTTCTTACAAGTTTCATATATAAAAATGTAAATATTTTGCTTCTGCATCGTTCGCGTTTCTTCTTTTCATGCTTTTAAATTAATCTTCGATAGAAACGCTCTTCGAACGTCTCGTCTGTTAGCGTAAGTTCGGCGTGACCGGTCGTTAGGTGGCCTTTGCCAGCGCGAGATCGCGACTCATTGCACTCGTTGGAGGGTGCATCGAAGGAGTGCTCGGTTGCATTCCAGCAGTAATCCGAGGAATTACGGCGGACGGAACAGCGAGCATCTTGTTTAGAACGTTTAAATCGCCATATCCATGAACGGCCTCGCAGGTCGTTCTGCTATTCGAGACTATATTCTAGGGATGCTAGATATTTGAAATAGCTGAGCGAAATTTGCCGGATAATTGCGCGAAAATTGCACAGACTTAGAGAATTCTTCAGTGGCATTTAGATACCTTTGTCGAAACGCAGGACTTCTAGTATCTCGGAACTTCAAAGTTAAACTTTCTCATCACAGTTTTCTCTGATATTATAGGTACATAATCTCGGACAGTTAGCAACTAATTAGAACGAATTGACTCACGTACGGGTAGAAATCGTTTGCGATCAGAGAGAAGGTTTCATTGCAAGTGGAATTGTAGCACTCGATTCTTCGATGAGATAAGGTCACTTCCGTAGGTTGAAGCTAAGGTAGATAGGCGGCGTAGAACATGCAAAGGAGTTATCTACGAGCAAAAGAATCATGTGGCCCAATTCACTTGCCGCCGTCGCACGAAGATCGAGGTCGTACCTCGACAATTGAAATTTCGCAATTTAGCCTGTCTTGCATCTTGCAGCGCGCTGCCGGTGTAATACGTTGTGTGAGTACGTATATGTATGAGATGAAAAAAATTCACGATAGCTTTAGAATTTAAATCTAAAGAACATCGTGCAAAATTATCCTCGATTTCGCTGCATTTTTAGCGAAGAAATTAACATTTGCATCTCGTGATAGATGTCTATTTTTCGAACATTGATTTTAATATATCCAATTTGGCGGTTTCTTTCGGTAAACAAACTTGTAAAAATGATATTTCAATTTTTTTAGTCGCTGCCCTGCTAAGAAAAATTGTCTTAGAATTTTTTATATAATTTTTCAAAATTTCTATATAATTTGATAACCTTTTAGAAAATTTCTCAGATTTTTTATATGAATTAAAACACTTTTTAGAAGTATTGCATAAGAAAATCTAAATCTTTTAAAATTCTTCGTATACGTGAATTCTGAAATGTTCTAAGATTTCTCATTCTATAATTTCTGAAGAAAACTTATAAATTCTGAAAAAGTTTAGGGTACCTTTTCAAAAATTTTCATAAATTTGAAATATTCAAATTCTTAAAAACATTTTAAGATAAGAATTTTTTCATCAGAATAATACAGTACATCTTGATTTATATATTCAAAATTTACATACAAAACAGTAATCTAATTATTTTCAGCAATGTAGATGACTTTAAATGTCTCTTGACAAGTGCTATATAAATATACGACCAGCAAATTCGCTAGAATGTTTTGTGAACGTGTATCCTATAAAATCCATTATAGATCAAACTTGTTTAGTTCTGTTTCTCGTCGATTTACACGATATCTATTAGTCATTAAAGGCTTTCGACATCAACGCACGTACGTGCTTCGTAACAGGGCAATTAACGAATCGGGCATTATATTTTTCAATGACCGTTCGTCCGTCCGTTTCTATTACGCGCGCCACGATGAGCTCTATACCGCGAAGAATCTTCTCAGCCTTGGAGGGCGAAAGTTGTCTTCGGTTCGCTCGTAGATGGTACGATATTTGCACCTACAGAGGCGATTCTCGTCGTCCGTACTATGGTGGGCGTAAGAACTTCTTCGGTGATTCCTAGCCGCTTGCTCATGCGAGCAATCATGAGCGACAGATTTCGCGTTCGATAAAAACGAATAATAGGAAAGGATTCTTAATTAGAGGTGACGATATAAAATAATAATAACGGTGACGTCTGGATATCTCCAATTATAGTCTATCCCCTCGCGAATCGTTTCTTACCTCATTTTACTTTATACGTCGCATTAAGAAGCCTATGAAAACCTAAAACAACTTTCAAAAATTGACAATGCAGAATTCTAAAAATCGAGACAGATGATCGTGCGATAAACGCAATCTTTTTTAAATCCAACATTTAAAATACCACAATATTATAATTAAATTTACCTTAAAAAAAATGTAAATCTTAATAGTTCAACAAAATATATAGTCTTATTATAAATAGATAATACACTGCAGACTGAAAAAAATGTACAAAAAATTTTAATAAATATTTGTTTAAATAATACTAGCTGAATATTTAAATGTAAACGTATATTCATTTAATATACAAGAACCATTAATTAGATTTAACTATCATCTTTTTACTTAGTAAATATTTATTTACATTAAGAAAATATTAAGTTAGCACTATTCGAACAAATATTTATTAAAATTTAGTACATTTTTTCTCAGTCTACAGATTTCAGAAAAAAATTTTTATATAATTCATTTTTAGCTTTTTTATTGAATCTTTGCGTAACATCTACTAATTCCTCTCGTTTAATGTAAATGCGTCGAATATTCCTCAGTGAGAGAAATCGTTGTAATTCCAGAAATAATCACGCACGTATTAGACATTAGTCTAGATTTTGATGAGATTCAATTATTAACTTCTGACTCGAAATTTGCATTAATTTCAAGAATCTCCATATGCTTCGTTCTCCCGGCGTAAGTAGTAACCCACAAGGAGCTGCCCCGGGCTACCGTAACGTGATATTTACTTCCCAGAGTAATCTGACACGTAGGAGTCATTAGTCTCGCCACTAAGGAACGTAAATTCTTCCTCATTAAATGCACATAGAATAATTTCCCGAGTCTGCGGCAATTAAGAAAACGAACTAGACGAACGCACCCTTATCGTCTTCACTTGCGCGATCTTCTCGCGCGAGTTTCCGTTGATAATAATTAAACTTTGCGAGTCTCTCTCTCTCCGTTCTCTTGTTCTTTCTTTCTTTCCTAACTTCTAACTTTTAACTATCATTTAAAGGCCAGACCGATATTGAATCATTGGTGAATTTCTCAAAGAGCATGACAATTCCTGCGGCAGATTGTCGGCATGCTCACGGAGAAAGCGCGGAAGGTCAAAGGTTTCAGTGAACCATTTTTTCCGTAGCATCGTTGGCCTGGTACTTTCGCGAAATACGGATGCGCAGCATCTTGATTATAATCGTGATCTCCTTGGAAAATCAATTATTTTAGCTCTTCCGTTTTCCTTAAGTTGTTTAAAGCAAAATGAGCTCACATATGCATTTTTTAAACAATGTTATTTTGTTCGATCAATCTTTCCCCTGAGGAAACGTTAACTCTTTAAGCAATGTTGGTCCATTAGTTCATGCCGTTCATTGTCAAAAAATTCCAATCGGAATGCGTATTTTTCAGACACGATTGTTGTGATTCTCGATACTTTTCTCCTCTAAAAATACATACGTTGCGCAAACAGACGCGTTTCCGTTCGCACTCGACTCTATAACTCCCGTGTTTCAAGATTGTCGACCGACTCTTCGAACAAGGTACCACCGCAAGGTTTCTTAAGCGGATGCAAAAAGGTGCTAAGCGTATGCGAGTACATCTGACTTCCGTCAGGCGCACACGTCCGTGCATGCGATCCGGCGTGCGGATCTTCCGCGCGGGTTAGCCTTGAGATACGGCCAATAACGAACCAAGTTCCCCGTTTTTCCAAACTGCCGACCGTCCCGCCTGTCACGCACTCCGATTCCAGATAGTGAAAGTGTGGAGATTTTTGTCAAGAACGTCCTCCACCTCTCATATAACACGCGTGCGTTTTGCGAACGCATTAGCCGAGGATTTCCCCGCGAAGCTTCTACTAAACTCCTTCAGCACGTTTGACAAGAAAATGAGCAGGAAAGTGTAACACAAATAACGAGATCAAGCAAGAAGAATTTCACGGAAACGACAGTTAATTATATTTTGCAAGGATTGGAACTAGTTATGCAATACACTGGAAAAAATATTAATTTAATAAATATTTGTTTGAATAGATTTACGTAAATATTTACTAAATGTAACATATTTATTTGACACAAAAACTGTTCATTTGATTTAACTAGCATTTTTTTTATTGAATAAATATTTATTTGTCGTTAGTAAATATTTACGTAATATTATTCGAAGAAATTAATATGTATTAAGATTTAGTTAATTTTTTTCAATGCATTATACATTTACAAATTTTTTCTTCGGTAATTATTATATTTAGAGATAAATAAATTAGAATGTAATAGAGTATTAAGGAGAACAGATAACTACATATAATCCTTTTACAATTATTTTAAATGCTATATTTTCTGTGACTATTTTCGGAAATACACACAAAATACTAAAAGTATGGAATTCCTAATAAATAAAATAAATTACCACACGCGGCATATATTATGCTAATAGCGCGCGAAGTTACAGTCGAACAAATCGATCTTTTACGATCATCCCGACCTGTGACATCTGTTACGCAATACTTGTTTTTATGCGATATCGTGATTCGAGAGAAAGTGAATGGATTTTAATTTAATAATTGTCGATGTGTTAATATTATAATATATTACGTAATATATTATAATAATAAATAACATTAATAATAATAATAATAATAACGGCATCTATATATTATACTAACATTAAATGAATAAATTAATTTTTTTATTATACTTTGATTTTTTTTAAAAAGGTTTTATAATTTACTATGACCTATTGCATAACTTCGTTTTTACGATATCCTTACACTTTCGTGCGTGGCACTATTTTCTCGGTTTATGCATGATGTATAAGATTAATAAGTACGAATTTTCCAAATGTCATACTTCAGCATTTGTTTTTGACGCCTTTGGCGTACAATGACCATCGGATTAGCCGGCTAGCAAATAATCTAGCCTCGCGGCGACGGTACGAAGAGAGAGAGGGTGTCTGCTCATCTCTACCACGTGAGAAAGTGAAAGCAAAGGCCGTATGCTTCGAAGACGAGATGAGGCACAGAGACCTGATCGTCCCGGCATTCGATCGTCCTGGAAATCACTCTCCTTCACAACGATTCTCTTCGGCGGCCTCCTTACGATCGTTCCTTCTCAATACTCCTCTAATCGGTGTGCACGTATATTCTTCCGTCAAATCCAAATTTTAGTTTACTAATTTCAGTCTCACGCAATAGAACTAAAAATTTCAATTTCATAATAGAATTAAAGATTCTATGTACTTCTCTCTCATGTATTACAGTTTAGAGTTTAGTTCTGCTGAATTTGATGAAAATTAATAAAATAATATTCTATAGGTAAAATTAATAATATTAATTAATTTTTCTAAAGATTTAAAAATATATATTTTTTTTTTTTTCACACATATACCCAAATAGAATAACAAGTTATGATAATATTAGAATGAATCGAGTGATGATGACAAAAAATGACTTTCAGCAATTATTTAGAAGCTTTTTTGATGTTATTTTGATGTTATTATGACTCGTGTTCTGTTTGGGTACACACACATAGGTATTGTATGTTAGCTTCTTTCTGACAGTAAAACATATTATAAGATAATCCGTAAATTCATTGTAGAGATACGCTTCGCACTCATTATTAATGCGATTGTCATCATAACCGCTAACTCTTT
>NW_017298388.1:0-548 GCF_001594075.2 Trachymyrmex cornetzi
CGTGATAATCAAGAACATGAGGTACGCGAAGCGATCATAGCGGCCTTTGATACTATTACGCCGAACATGGCGCACCGTGCAACGCAGCAAATAGTTCGAAGAGCCGAACTCTGCGTACAAGCACGAGGAAGACACTTCGAACAATTGTTGAATTAAATGATGAGAGTGGATTAGGCCTATTGGGGAAACCACTTAAAAAAAAACGCGCCAAGCTATCTACCTCAAGGTGGTGTGGAAACGATAGCGTTTCCAGTTAATTAAAATATTAACTAAATAAAATATTTTTATTATCAGAAGGATGTAGCGTCTGTATTGTACATCTCTTTAAATATAATTTCTTTACATTAAATAAAATTTTTTTATTTAATTTCAAAAAATAATGTTTAAATCAAAGAAATAACGTTCAAATTGAAGAAATTATTTCTTTAACCGTATAGCAAAGAAAGAAACATTTCTTTGAATCGAAGGGTTTTCTCTGAGTGTATAATGTTTAGTAGTTTTAATCAGGGATCGGCAAAAGGTTAATATTAAATTAATGATTACTGATT
>NW_017298389.1:0-461 GCF_001594075.2 Trachymyrmex cornetzi
CCGCCGAAAATCAGATCCCACTTTCAATATCGAAGAATTCTCCGAATTAGATAGCGAACAGACTAACCTCGATAGAACACGCCCCGCAACTAGGTTACAATTAAAAGACAAAAATAAACAAATCGAAGAATTTCCTTCTTCATTGTCACTCCCATCTCTTTTATGGCCAGAGACGCCAAGAGACAGACCCTTCTTAACATCATCTCCTCTCGAACCAAGAATCTCAAAAACAATAAATTTAGACGATAGTAACTCGATTACCATCCTACCAGAAAATATTAACAAAAGCATAACTCACAGTACCGTTATCTTCGACGAAAACGAGCGCGCCTCAAAAATTTCGCAGAATATCGACATTACGGAAATTCCGAGTACGTCTGGCATACAGTATAACCTGCGTTCGAAAAAAAGAAGTATACATAAAGCATTATACGAAGACATTCCGACAGACTCATCCGATG
>NW_017298389.1:1621-2743 GCF_001594075.2 Trachymyrmex cornetzi
TACAATACTTCAGTGCACGAGGGTACAGGATTCACCCCGCACGAATTAATATTCGGTACCCCCGCACGCACTCCGTCCGGAATAAATCGAGAACGAGACCCAGAAACATATGATCACTATTTACTCAATCTATTTATAGAAATCTCCGATATTCAACAACTTGCGAAAACAAACCTTATAAAGGCGAAACTGAAATCAAAACAATATTATGACAGACAAGTAAACATACAACATTTCTTAGTAGGAGACTACGCATTCCTAATAAACGACAGAAAAACGTGAAAGTTCGACAACGAGTACACCGGTCCGTACGAAATTGCCGAAATGCTCGCTAACGAAAATGTAAAAATAAAAATTAGGAGCGATCACTTTAGAATCGTACATACAAATAAACTCAGAAAAGCACATTACAACGAACGCGAATAACGCAAAAGGCTCAACAATTTTGTAAAAGAATTACTAATCTGATCTAAAATTACTAATTCTTAATTAACAAACTAGGTAATATAAATAAACTGTACAAGAATTACTAATCTAAATTGAGAAAAAATTAATTACTAATTCTTAACACGAAACCTTAACATTGTAAATATTATAAATAATTAACACTGTAAATACACAAATAACCAACAAAAAATATTGTAATAACGTTAAGGTAATAACGTTAATAACAAAAAAAAACAAAACAAAAAAAAATACAAAAAGAAAAAGAAAGCAAAAACAAAACAAAAAAATCTTAAAAGATACAAAAACAAACAAAAAAAATAATAACGACAAATAAATAAACATTTACGTTAAATTATCCTAATTATAATACTACACGAATTAATCAAATAATTAACGTTAAAAAATGGACTCTAGAACCACTTTCTTCTCCGTAGAAAAAACAAAAAGGTAAAACATATTGTAAGATAGTCCAGAAGTCTATCTCTGTACAAACAAGCGCCAAATTATTAATTTATGTTACCATTTTACACTAATCTTCATATTTTTTATTATTATCATCACTACAAATAACT
Organism: Trachymyrmex cornetzi; assembly: GCF_001594075.2. NCBI lineage: Eukaryota > Metazoa > Arthropoda > Insecta > Hymenoptera > Formicidae > Trachymyrmex > Trachymyrmex cornetzi. The sequence continues at coordinate 2,641 of NW_017298389.1, forward strand.
AGCGCCATTACTATTATTATTCCATTATTATTTACCAATTTTTATATTATATTTTTCTTCTACTACTATCGCCATCGTTGCGAGTAACTAACACTACTATTAT
>NW_017298390.1:0-382 GCF_001594075.2 Trachymyrmex cornetzi
CATTTGTTTAATAGTATTTTTAAATGAGAGCATTAAAGACGTCTTAAATTCAAAATTATAGGCAAATACAAATTTATGAAAAATAATTATAAAAGGCTTTCGATACCTTCAACCATGACCTAATTTCAGTCAAACTCAAGCTATGCAGTCTATCTTATTCGTCCCTCTCGATAAACTGCTGTTCCTTACAAATCGCACGCAGCAAGTCCTCATATACAATCCATTTCCGCATTCCTCCTCTCCTCGTGCCATTCTATCTGGAATATTCTAGGGTTCCATTCTTGTAGTTTTACTTTTAATATTTTTGTCTCTGATTTGTCTAACGTTTCTCTGTCCTCCGATCTCTTCATTTATGCAGACGATGTAATTCTTCTCAAATCCT
>NW_017298390.1:444-773 GCF_001594075.2 Trachymyrmex cornetzi
CGAATAAACAATTCAAACAGTAAAATATACAAAATTATAGACTTCTTTAATTATTACAATAAAATATAACAGCGAAATTTAACTGGGTGTTAGGAGACTACACTGGGTGCTATCTTGCGTAAAAATTAATTGTGAATAATAAATTAGATTTGTACGTTTCGGCTTACGTTTTGAGCCAGCCTCAGTAAAAATTACCGCTAATCGCTCTAAATACTATGTCGACCTGTATATCACAAAATCAAAGTTCCCTCCAATTATGCAGTCGCAGTGGAAATGCGGTGAGAAATAACCATCCTCAACATAGTCTGATGTTGTGCCAACCAGTTGCA
>NW_017298391.1:0-253 GCF_001594075.2 Trachymyrmex cornetzi
AGAGTTGTTTTGCGCTAGAAATTTTAAAGTATCGAAGTTTCGTTAACAGTAAAAATGGCGCTTTGCAAATTACTTACGAAATTCAACACCATCGCTTGCAACCTAAACCGAGAGTTAGTGGTACTTAATTATCTGTCAAAGTTGACAGATAATGATGAAATTAATTATTCGGTTTTCTGGGATTTCGCGAGGTGGTGCTCCAGTACATTACTTTGTATTATGTACAAGCTGGGGCATTGTGGCGGTGATGTGA
>NW_017298392.1:0-546 GCF_001594075.2 Trachymyrmex cornetzi
CACATGAGCATGGTATAAAACACACGAACAGAAGTTACCGGTCATAACCTTTCAAACGAAAAAGTGTTCACAACAAAAAGTGTTATAAAAAAAAAGTATTTAAAGTGTTCAAAACTCAAAGAGAAAGAGTCAGAAAAGTAAGTTTTGAATAAAATTATATGAAAATTAATTGATCATTAATCATGTATCTTTCTCTCTACTCAGAAAAAAGTTTTGTTGATATATGACCAACAAAAAGTTTTTCGTTGTCCTAACCAAAATTTGGTTATTCTAACCAAATTTTTGGTTAGGACAACAAAGTTTTTGTTAGAATATGTGACTAACAAAAAAATTTGTTATTCTAACAAAAAATTTTGTTAGCATAACCAAATTTGGGTTAGGACAACGAAAAACTTTTTGTTGGTCATATATCAACAAAACTTTTTTCTGAGTGTATCTGTTAACAGTGAAATATTTTACCGACAATTATAGAATTTGTCTTTAGAGAAAAAGATACACAGTTTAGTATGCTAAATATAAAGGTATACATATATATATATATATATA
>NW_017298392.1:1069-2667 GCF_001594075.2 Trachymyrmex cornetzi
AATTGAAACTAATTACTATTTGCATCTATTATTATTCTATTTATGTTTTATTAAGCTTTTACAGAAAATCTGATTCTTAGTTATTCTTTATTAACAAATATTTTATCATTATCCAGAACTTTTTAATGTTTTCCTGCTGGATTACTTATGTTTTAGTAAATTATTAGAATTACACCACTGAATGCAGTATTTCTAGTAATTTACCAAAACGTAAATAATTCAGTAGAAAAATATGTTTCGTGTGCCACTAGTTTTACGTTTAAATCTGCATTTATTTTTATCATGATTATTAATTAGATATTAAATTATAGGAAGAAGAATTAGATAATAATGAAATAACAACTGAAATCGGATATGTTGGCCTAAGTGAGGGAGAAGAAATTGAAGTAAATGACAGTGAAATATGGATACTAGACGAATTAACGACTGATACAATTCCAAGTGTAACAACACAAAAACTGTATGCAACAGAAGAAAATCAATCAATATCTAGGACTTCAGCAGTATTGCATAGAGTAAATACTGCAAGTCCATTATCATCTTCAATAGAAAAACCAGTACCGTCAACAGCATCATCTAGTGTGCTCAACGAAGGAGCATATACATCTTCTGGTCGTTTCTCTAAAAAACGCAAAACTCAAAGTGATGATGTTTACATAGATGCAACTCAATTTATTACTCAATCTTTAAAAACACCATCGTCGACAAAACCTACCAATAATGTAGACAGTGATGATACGGTTAACAAGTGCATGAAATTTTTAGGTTCTCTTATAAAAGAATTGAAATGTCCAGAGTTAAAATTAGATCTTATGAACACTTTGGTACAAACTGTAATTAATATGAGTACAATGGACTTGGAAAGAGCCCAAAAATGAGTAATGATGTTTCATAACAGGTATTGCTATATTATGCATTATCTACAATGGCAGTAGGACTTAGTACTATAAAAAGTAAGTAGTAAATAAATGGACCAATTTCGTTCTTACAATTCAAGAATCGATTGTGATTGGTCCAATTGCTTACTATTCCTTGTTACTTTTTATAGCTATTGTAGATGTGTATTAGGTTCAATACCGGGCATATGCTTTTGAGACTGATTTTTTATTTTGTGCTGAAATAACTTTTGTTGTTTACATGTTCTATTATACATAATTTCAGCAATACTAATAATAAGCATAGTAATAATAAACAGTTTATTATATATTTCGTGATTATGATTTTGTGTTTATGTTTCGTGTTTATAATTTTAAATTTCATATACATACATGTTTTATAATAAAGAGATTATTTTAGAGGTCTAAAAGTTAATTTTGGCAAAGATTGTTCCTAGTTTATATATTACTGTTTGTACGAGGTACTATTAAGGTGCTTGTAAGAGGTACATACTAATAAAAAATTCTATAGGTGTCTGTTATGATTTTATGTTTTATGTTATGTTACAAAAGCACTATCAACGAAACCAGCAGCTAAACACGCACCGTGTGCCGTAGGCTTAATTGAGTCGACAGATCGTGAAAAGAGGTTATAGCGGAGAAGAACAGAATGTAAAATCTGAATGCTGATTGATAGGCTATAACAGGCTATAAGGCGATAGA
>NW_017298393.1:0-496 GCF_001594075.2 Trachymyrmex cornetzi
CAAATTGTACTTGCACAAATTAATGTTATCATTTAATATAGTAATAATATATATATAATTATGAACAATGTATTTATATTTTGACCATATATTTGAAAAACTCAATTAATACTATAATGTAACTGCCTATTACGGTCCGAGCTGGATCTTTGTTGCTTTTTAAATAATTCAATCTTGAATTACTAATATATCCTATATATGTACTTGCATATATACCATATTGTAGTCTTTTTCAAACTGCGCGCCGAATTGTTTTTCCGGACTAAATAAACGCAATAAAAACTACTCTAGTAATATCGCGTAATATATATAATTATGCTTACGTAAATATAACAATTAATTAAGTATTTAAATAGGTTATGATATCTGTTACTTGTGTTGTCAGTTGTTTTGTCATCCAGCGAAGTATTTTGAAAAAGCATATTATTTAAACTGATTTCGAAAATACTTGGTTGAACATCTGAAAAAAGAAATATCATGATATGAAACGACTAAT
>NW_017298394.1:0-294 GCF_001594075.2 Trachymyrmex cornetzi
TGATATTGCATATCTGAGTTGTGCTAGCCTAGCACAAGTCAGCACAACCGTTACATTCGCTGGTACAACCGTTACATTCGCTGGCACAACGATATTAAGGGTACTTTACTCATGCGACTAGTGATCTCGGTGATCTCCTTTTCTGTCAATTATTCGGTAAATTTGTAATGCGCGCGCGCGCGCGTGCGTCTGTACATATATATATATATATATATTACATATAAAAGATCCCTCTTTGTCATGCATAAATATGCACATTATAAGCCGTTCCACCGCGGCAAGGTGGAGATCATC
>NW_017298395.1:0-319 GCF_001594075.2 Trachymyrmex cornetzi
TAAATAATATTATGAGTGATGCAATTTAAACGTTTGCTTTAAAATGTGTGAATTTATATATTATGTATTTTAGATCTATTGGTTCCGTTATTAGCGAATTCCAAAGATTATTTGAAAATTCTTATATTAAAATCGAGGCTGTAATTATTTTAATTAAAAAGTTTGATTTTAATGAATTAAGTGACAATACCTTACGCGTTTAAATATTACACAAAGTTGCTCTAATAGATATTAATTCATTTTTTAATATTAAGACCCCCTGAATAGTCGCGGCGGCCATGTTGGAATCGTGACGTCAGAAGTGAGGAATAACACGTTA
>NW_017298396.1:0-252 GCF_001594075.2 Trachymyrmex cornetzi
CAGCTTTAGCACTGAAAATCTTGGCATATTCTTTTGAACTTGCACTATTCAGTGCAACCCATGAAACTCGTCCAGTGTTGGTGTGGACTGAGTGCGCACTGGTGCGCACTAACTTTTGCCCAATCGAAAACGCTATTAATCTTCGCGTCAGTCAATTGAAGCTTTCGGTTTATCATATCCACAGTGTATTACTTTACAATAAAGAAGTTATATTATCGAATCTCAAGTTATTACAATAATTCAACGACTGTT
>NW_017298396.1:340-566 GCF_001594075.2 Trachymyrmex cornetzi
ACGGATTTTGGGATTTTAACTCCCTTAACCTCACGGCAACGTCCCACGAAAAAATAGTTGAATTCTGGATCGCCTTACCAACGATAGCTGAATCAACATATGGAGTTCTCCGGGTCGAACCGAGAATTCCTAAAATTCGCCTAGCATTACATACGACGTGGCACAAGCGATGGCAGCATTGCACATTCGAACGTGATCAACCACGTATGACGGCTGTGATAATCAG
>NW_017298397.1:0-512 GCF_001594075.2 Trachymyrmex cornetzi
CTTGATAGCGGAGCTTCAAGACACATGACGCACCGATCCGACTGGATTTCTAATCTGCAAACTTACAAAGACGAGTACGTTTCTCTTGATGGCACGAAATGCAAAGTGCATGGACGAGGCACTGTGTACATACAAAGACTGGTGGACGGTCAATGGCTATAGATGGCGTATTGGAGGATGTGCTTTACGTGCCTGATTTAAACAAAAATCTCTTCTCCGTAGGAGCATGCATGAACAAAAACTATAGAGTAGTCTTTACAAATAATTCCGTGAAACTGTTTCTGAACAATGCACTAAAAGCTAGTGGTGCAAAACGCAATAATAACCTTTTTCATATGTTTTTTAAGGTACGTTCAGAAAATGAGGCATGTGTGACAACGACAACGAACATAAAGAATTGGCACAACCGTTTTGGTCATGTGAATTATAAGTATATACGCCAAATGTGTAAACAAGGGCTGATAACTGACTCGTCAATCGACAACACCAGGGAAATTGAGGATCTGTTTTGT
>NW_017298398.1:0-5297 GCF_001594075.2 Trachymyrmex cornetzi
CGACGTTATTTTGAAAATAGAAGTGTTGTAATTTAAAATAATTACAAAATCTTTTACCGATATACTTATTTTAGTATTTTAAATTGGTTATATATTGAATGTCTTTCAAAGCTGTTCAGAAATTGATACGTTTACCTTACCTGACTTTGCGCTATATAGCAAGTATTAACATATTCTTGAACTCATTCCTAGTTTTAATATTTAAATATTGAGGATGTAATAGTTTTTTCACATATTTAAGCATATATCGTATGCGATAACGAAGATATCAATCCAATACTCGATATAATTTCGCATTTATATATAATATACATTTAGACAACTCGGATAAAATTTACAATTTAAAATTCCTATTTACTCACTATTACAATTTTAAAAGCGAGAAAATACATGATAAAAATTCTTCTACGTTATATTTGAATAGAAATATTTTTCAGTAAACAACTTTTGTATAAATCGATAAAACAGACATACAGATATAAAACATACCGAAAACTGTTCTCTTGTTTCGGTGAGAAATTAAATCATATCTATTTCTATATATTATTAATTGCGAACGTAACTTATTTCGTTTTCAATTACACACAATTTATTTCCAAATAATTGGTTATTTATGAATTAACGAAAAAAGGGAATTTTCGGTGTATTTTACAAGCTGGTTTTTATCAGTTAAGTGTGATTTTACTGAAATATATTTTTATATTAATACATTTTCCAAGAATTTTTATCGCGTATTTTTTTTCGCTTTTAACGTTACAGTCTGAGATAGTAGTTCTAAATGAACAGGAGCCTTAAAATCATTTGTCATGCAAATACCATTATAGAAAAACGAAACTTGCAATTCGATTTTTCTAATAAATGCGGAGTCACGAAAAAGTAACGCTGCTGCTTGGTTTTAATGATTTTAAAACGATCTCTTTCTCGAAATGTTGTAAAGAGAGATACTAATGACAGCGATTTAATCTTGGTTTTAATATATTTCCAGCAAAGCGAGGGAACGATATGATTTTGGGATTAATCCAGAGGATATATCGTGCGGTATAAATATGCAGACTTGTTGCTTATTGCATTTTTTACGTGAAAAGCAAACTTTTCCATGGCGAAATTAAATATTGTTTATGTACAAAATGTTCACATGAGAATATATTAAATTGGGACAAAAGTTCGTAGCGTTACTTTATTTGCGTCATGTCTACATGTTTAAAAATAAATGGCAAATATACCATTTGATATAGCAAAGTTGCAGCTTTAGAATCTGTTTTTTTTTTAATTGCGGTACGATAATTTTTATTTACGAGTTATGAGTGATTAAAGAAAAAAAAATGCTCTTTTTCTTTAATAACAAAAAAATCTGAGAGATGAATATTTTTTATAAGAAAAAATTAATCTCAAGTTGAGTATTAAAAGTTAATGCTTAGAAATAAGACACACTCTATAATCCAAAATATTGTACGAAATGACCTCATCATCGTGAGACAAATCCTTGTCAACAACGCGAGACTTGATCGGTTTAGTTCGGTGCGAACAAAAGGCCGTGGTGGTTCGAATACCAACAAGCTTCCTTGCAAAAGCTCATTTCGAGAAAAGAACAGGTAAGTTGTTATATCGACGCGGTGGGCACAGTAAAAATTACAGCCGTCGTTCGAGTGAAATTTTGATATATTTATCAGTTTATAAATTTTGGATAGATCTAATAATAGATTTATCTCACAGTCGTGAAACCGTTACTTCTTATAGTGCTCGATATCTTGTACAATATATCTTAGACTTCTAACGTATTATTTTTTTTTTTGTTAGTAAGTTCTTTTGTCGATGTGCAATCGATTTTTCATTAAAAATCTCAAGAAAAATTACCATTTATATTGTTTTAAAGTTTAACGGTATATATTTTTCAAACTTATTCATAGCTTTCAATTAACAGGACAGGATTGTCATCGCCAGTCATGCAAATATGCAATAAAAATGCATAAATGCAGCATAAATGTAATAATCGTGCACGATAATAGAAATCGCAATAATGTTCATACACGACGTGAAATACGTTTTTATATGTATATCATGTAGGTACTCGATAAAACAAGCGCGTTTAGCAAGCAGGACGTTTTTGTCCAAGGTTGAAACTGTTATAATTTCAAAGAAATCTTGTTATCATATGTAAATAATATCTTGAGAGAATTATCGCGTTTCGTTATGAATAAGTGTAATTTCATTATGTCTATACTATTCTCTTCTTATTACATCTTGTTAGTAAAAAATATATATATATATATATAGCTTTTTAAAGAATAAAATTTTACTTAAAAAGCCACGAGTAAATTTTACTTTAATCTCAAAAATCCCAACGCTATCTGTCAAGTCTTTTCTCTTTGGAGCTGTTATTGATTTTCGCTCGTTCAAATATAGAACTTATCTTTCTTCTCGAGAGCTAAATTTCATTAAATCCCGAAAATTCAAGTGGATTTTCTAGAATTTCTAGATAAAGAAGTACAATGAGAAAAAATTGATAATCTTGTAAATATTCCGGGTCACAATATCATCGATAACAATCATAATTCATAATAGGAAATAGTAATACGTTGATAGGCTAAGAAGATAGTATACTGATAGCAGTATTTTCAATAGCTCGCTTAGCTCGCTATAATTATTGTTTCAGGAAAACAAGATTTTTCACTCGTACACAGGAGACTTCCTTGGAACTTTACCAACAATTTTTGCCCACCACAATGAATCAATTAAAATCTCCTCGCAACCGCCACTCCATGCAAGTAAGTGCCTACAAATAATCTTACAGAATTTATATGTGCAAAAGCTGTTGCGGTTTATCTGAGGGACAGTTTTCAAGTACATATGTTGGTCCTATTATCCATATATACAACGTATTCTTTATAGTAAAGTTCTTATAATAAACAAGGATTTAAAATATAAAATAAGGGATTAGTAATTGATATATCATTCGTGAAAAAAACTTTTAAACTTTTAGAGTGAATCTCACTTCGAAGAGTGAAATCTCAATCTTAAAGGTTGAAAATCGAACCATCCTTTTTCAAGACTAACTCAATTTTTACTCTTTAGTGACATTCCACTCCAAAGAATTTAAAGAACAAGTATATGTGGAAGTAAATATGTCAGACATTGTTTGCTTTATAACCCAATCTTTGTTAAAACCTGTAGTATAATGATAACACTGCATGTAACATGCATTTGATCTGATACCAGGATATTTAAAAGTTGCTTTTCAAATAAACCACAAAGAATTTTAACATATTTGTTATTTTTCCATTAAGAAGAATTTTACATTTTTCTGAATATGTCACACGATTTATCGATTCTTGTGAACTGTTTATAGATTTTAAATTAAGCTAGTGAACGCCGAATTTGTTAATATAGAGTAAACCACACGAGAATTTGTTTCAGTTTACAAGTAAGCCACGAAAACAAGATGATCAACATTTTACGCCAAGGAAGTTTACAATTGCTAAGAAAGTCCGCTCATTTCCGGATTCTAGTTCAGATCGCTTTCTGAAACAGTTTCCTCCGGGGAAACTATCGCAACAGCATTCCAAGGATAATTCGTTTAGCCATTCGATTCTCAATCATGTAGATTCTTTGAACGAATATCCAAAATTGTACAGTCCAAGACCTACGATTGCCAGTTCATTAAGCTGTTCAAGTGAGAGTCGGTCAAGCTCTTCGGATGAAAATCTACCAAACCATTCGCCAATTCACCAGCTGGATACCGATTCTCCGGACCATTTCGAGTATTTTCGAATGTTTGAAGATGCTAGCGTAACGGATGTACTCGGTCCGAACTTCTCAAGCGCTAACTACGACGAGAGCTGCAAGGCGAACTATGAGACATTCGAAGATCTCAATATGAATCTTCTGAAGATCGATCTGCTGGACGACATCTCCTCCAGTCGACAATCACTCATACATGAGGAACATAGCCCAAGTGCTCAGGGAGATGTGCTCAACGATTCATTGATAACATTGATGACGAAAGATCTGGAGAAGGACGAGAACGATATAGCTATACCATCACGAGAGCAGCAAACTCGTAGCCCAAGTAGTCAAAGAGATCCATCCGATTTGTTACTGATACCATCGATATCAGAAGAATTAGAGGTAGATAATAAAATAAAGAAGGAAAATTACTCGAGACAGCAGTCACCTGCGAGAGTCTTAAATGTAGAAGAGAATGCAGTCAGCACAATATCGATGATGAACAAGGAAGGAGCGGCGAAAGAAACGGAGAACCGATCGTTCAATTTTTCTGTGAAAGCCATGAAGTCGTATAAATGCATCGATCATCCATGCACTCAATTATTTTACTGTCAGACTTGCTGCAGGACAATCTGCAAGGAATGCGCCACTCATTGCATTCATAAACATGTAACGGTGGAGTTTTTAGAATTCCTCGAATCCGCTCAGCGTCAGGCTGAAGAGGTGCTGATCGAGGCCTATCTCGGGATCGATGTCCTCGTGGATGATATGGAAAATATGGGGGTGAGTCAATTAATTGCTTGAGTCGATTAATTATATTACATTGCGTATGCTTCTTTTGCAGTTGGACATAGCAGCATTAGATCAGAGAACCAGGGAGGCGCTCACTGATGTGAAGTACTTTTCACGTAGAATGTGGTCCGCGGTGGAAGAAAGGGAGAAGAAATTGTTTAAACAAATTGTGGAAACGCGTCGATGGAAGTACGAGGTTCTTCAGGAGAAGTACATGAATTTAAAAGAGGATAAGGCACGGCTGGTACAGGCCATCAGCGCACTCAAATGCGCTATCCAAGAGGCGCGATCATCCCCTGACGATCTTTTACAAAAAAAAGATATGGTATTGGCTGAGGTACATATTTTATTATACACAAACTTATTTAACTTTTGTTACAAATATTTGAATATCTATAGATATTATGCATGTATGCAGTTGTGTCCCAAATTATTAACATCTTTGTAAGATTCTAATTAACATTAATATAATATTATTAAATTGCTTATCAATTTAATTTGTGATCCCTTACGGAAAAAACTCTTAAAACTCTTAAAATTTGAGTGTTTACACTTTAAAAAACACTGAAAAAATACACTCAAAGTAACACTCAATTAATGATTATTTTGGACGTTCAATCTGAGTATAACTCTCAATTTGAGTGTTATTGATGACTTGAATGTTGAGTGTTAATCTCAACTTGATAGTTAACTTGAGTGTCAGGGTGAAATCACATGGTGCGGAAAATGATTGCGGAACAAAGAATGCGTCATTCAGCGGACTCAATAGTTGAGTGAGCACT
>NW_017298398.1:5409-17922 GCF_001594075.2 Trachymyrmex cornetzi
GCTGAATGCGCCCATTGAAACAATTAGCGCTATTCGGAATAACGCAGGATAAAGCTGATTGGTTGCTTTTGTGACATATTTTCTTTTCAAAAACAAATAAAAATTTCAAAACAAATAAAAGCAAATAAAAATTTCAAAACAAATTAAAATTTCAGAACAAATATTAAATTGTAAATGCCATTATTTTTAAGTATTCAAATATTTGTGGGCGTCTACATTCAATATTTTGGCATTTATCTTAATCATGGATATTAAAACTCAAATATAACTGTTAAGTTTATATACTCAATTTTGAAGACACTCAAAGGTTTAGGATGGGCGTCTATATTCAATATTTTGGCATTTATCTTAATCATGGATATTAAAACTCAAATAACTGTTAAGTTTATATACTCAATTTTGAAGACACTCAAAGGTTTAGGGTTTACGCTCATTTATTGTGTGTCGTACCCAAGTGTTGAGGGTAACCTTTAGATGTTTAGTGTGTAAACTCAAACTTGAGTGTGAACGTTGTGAACGCTCAATCTTTGAGTGTATATATACTCCATGTTTGAGTGTAAACACTGAAATTTTCAGAGTTTTTTCCGTAAGGGTAGTTACTCCTCAATCGTGAATTTACAAAGACATTTCTTAAATTTTATAGATTTGGCAGATTCGTCAAAGTCGGAAGACAAAGGCTCGGTCACTCCGAGATGAGAACTGGATCTCCTTCAGGAGTTCCGATAACAACGTGCTGTCCGTGATCGCCAACGGGGGAAACGTTTTAGTGAACGGCCCGGGCACGATCGGAGATCGTCTACCGAATCGCGATTACAAATCGTTGCAATCGTACTTCCCGTACGGTATAAACGAGCAAATGATGCAACCGATTCCGCGCGGTCGTCCGATAACTGACTACGATCATAATATCTGTTTGCCTAACCGAAAACACGAGTTGCAAGTTAAGAGCACGGATGTTATAATCCTTGGCTACTTTGGTGAGAACAATCCTGACAATCTTTGCCGTCCGTGGGGATTAATTTGCGACAACGAAGGTAACATTATAATCAGCGATAGATCCAATAATCGCATACAAATCTATCGCGAAGACGGCACGCTCGTCAGAAAATTCGGGACCTACGGCAACGGCCCTTGCCAATTTAATCGTCCAGCCGGAATTGCCATCGATGCCAGACGTCGCCTCATCGTGGTCGATAAGGACAACCATCGCGTCCAGGTTGGTGACGTATTACATCCCAGCAAACACAAATTAACAGTAATGTAACTGTTAATTATACGCATATGTTATATTACAGTTTTGTTGAGAAACTATAATTAACAATTATATTACCGTTAGTCAGTGTTTGTTGGGTGATTGTTTATGCATGATCTTCTCATATAATATCTTTTCAAACGTTGTATTTAGATTGTCATTCGAACGTGTAAGCTACAACCGATGGCATTACGTATGTTTCAGATTCTGACAGTGGAGGGTGAATTCCTGAGAGCCTTCGGTGAGCACGGCGAGAAACAGGGCCAATTCTGCTACCCGTGGGACGTGGCAGTAAACTCAGCTTGCGAAATTGCAGTTACAGACACGAGAAATCATCGTGTCCAGCTATTTAGTCCTGAGGGTATTCCTCTACGCATGTTCGGCGGCCAACCGCATCTATTGAGGTATCTTGACTCGCCGCGCGGTATTTGCTTCAATAACGAGGGCAAGTTGATTGTCACGGACTTCAACAACCACCACGTATTGATAATTGACTATAACATGGTAGAAATGCGCATACTTAAATGTGAAAAAGAATCGAAAGGCAAGAGGCAAGATGGAGAAACCGGTGATGGACAGAACGAGGAGAACACCCCCACGTTTCAGAGGCCTCAGGGCATTATTGCTGCCGACGACGGTAGTATTCTAGTCGCAGACTCTCGTCACAATTCAATCAAGGCGTTTAACTCGGTGGGTTCGTTGATCTATTCCTATAAGCCTGGTCAGGAGGAAATGGACCGTCCATTGGGTATAGCCCTTCATTGGGACGGTAGAATGGCGTTCACGGATTATGGCCGTAATTATGTTCGCTTAGTAAAGCTGGAGCATCATATGGACCCGATGCCGAGGAACGCTATTATGTTTGGTTGACGCTTCAGGATCGCAAATGCGTTGTCCTCGTGATTTAATGGAAACGTCAGATGGCGAGATTTTTGTTTGGGTCATGTGTGACCAGCACCCGCTGTCACGGTGATTCCATCAAAAATGAATGAAAGCTATCGTAACTTTTACATTTGCAGCGTGTGGCGGGATTTTTGAACCACCAAAAATTGCTCTAGGCATAAATTTTTTGCCAGAAACGGGAAGGGAAAGTCTTATTGGTGAAAATAGTAATTGACGATGTGAGGTGAAAGTTAATATTTTTGGGCGCGCGTGAAGCCGCTCATTGTATCGTACATGTTCAATTCCATGTACACATATACATACATTACACACGTATCAATCGTTCCTGAAATAGACGTTCGTACGAAAGCTTATTTTCGCTTTCAGATTCTTTTCACTTCGTGCATGTCTAATCAGCGAGAAAATATTTCTCCTGCTAAAAATTTCGCCCACATCGCGAAATCGCTTTATATCGACGCTCAATTTTACTCTAAAAACAAGAGTTGTAATTTATGATTTTAGTATGTCTATATTCTATAACATTCGTTCAAATAATATGCGATTTTTATCTTTTCCGATTAACAATTTATATTTTCATTGTTATTTATGTTATTTTCAAATTGTACCATACGTAATTGTACCATATGTAATTTTATTGTGTAATTTATTGTACCTCCTCATTGGATGGACACACGAAATGCTCACGTAGCTCAGCTATTTTTAGATCTTTATTCTTCATCATAAATGAAACAGTAAGATATTGAACCAAAACGAAGAAAGAGAATTATATGCTATGTGTTGTGAATAATTAAATGATTACACAATCGATCGACAGTACATCGTTAAGAAAAATAGTCTCGAAAACAGTAACGAAGGAATTAATGAATTATCGATAAATCCAGATATAATCAGCGACCATGTTTTATTAATACATTATTTATTGTTTAGAAGATTCGATTATTAGTCGAATTACTGTAGATGTATTTTTTCTTATTTCATATATTATTTTATGACCGATGAGTTTTAATTGTTTGTTCTTAAAATTAAATCATGAATTTAATTAACTTAAATTTCGTTGCGAATTTACAAGATTCGCTTATCTTCTTTAAAATGCAATCATGCATAATCACAATTATATAAAACCAATTTCGGAAAAGGAAAAGTAGAAATTGCGATAGGTTATTAATGCATTTTTATACTTTAATTTTACACTTCTAAAATATTTTTTTGAAAGTATGTAATAAAATGTGTCACAATTGAGTTATTTTATGTGTATTTTATTTTTTTAACAATATTTGAGTTTTTTTGGATGTATATAAAATACAGGGTGTTGATATAACTATCATATATATTTTAGTCAATAATTTTTATGTTCGTTTTCAATTTTTATTAATTTTTAGTAAAACGGACGATTTTTCACAATATTTTCATTTTTAGTATGTAATAGAATTATTTAGCACAAATAAACTGAAATACAGAACTCTCGATAATAAACGTAGAAATAATATGACAAATGAGAGTAACAATGTGATTGTTAATTGAAATCCAACACATTTTAATATATAATAGCTATCACAGTATAAATTTTTCAAAGAATTTGTAACGCGATGGCTATATACTATATTAAAATTTTGCATTCCAACAATCGCGCTGCTACTTTCATTTGTCATATTATTTCTACAATTATTTAGCAAGTTAGAAGATCTTTAATTCAGCCTAAAAACCTGAATATTTTACGTAGTAATTTATTACTCGACATTTTTATCTTTTTTATATAGTGGACTTATTGATTTAGTAAATTAGGTATACGAAGAAAAAATGTCGATCGAAAAACAGACAATGAGATAACTAGAATAAAATATCAAACTGGATGTAAGAGCGTCAAACAAAATAACGGAGAAATATCCATCCAGAAGAATAAATTTTTTATTTTCCAAATTTTTGGAGCGTCACTGTTCTCTTCAAAAAGTCGCCGAAGAAGGCAACATATATTTATTATTAGTATCATTAAGTATTAGTCAGTAAGTTCATTGTTAAGGTAACTATACCTAATAATGTTAGACTTCAATGTGATTTAATCGTTATCATGGTTGAAGATCAGTACAAAGTGTGCGTGCGTACGAGAGAGCGAGAAAGCGAGAGAGAGAGAGAGAGAGAGAGAGAGAGAGAGAGAGAGAGAGAGGGCGTTAGAAATTTCTCTAGAGAAGAAAGCAGCGGGACGCTGATTGTTTTTTCGTGATTGTTCAAAAATCTGTTTAAAATGGAAATTAAATGTATATGCATTTTTAGTGCCGTTGTAAAGGGCACGGTGCACATTTACAAATTGTACGATGTATGTATCGTACAAATGGTCCACCGACTCTCTCGGATCCGTTGCAAATTTTCGCGAAATGTTCCTTGGGCATCTTCCATATACAAATATCTTGGAACAATAATAATATATACGTATTGCATTTCTCAGAAATAATAATTCATCTGTCTCGTAAGCTGTGGATTGTTTCAATTCCCCGAAGAGTATCTCGTGCATTAAGCTAATTTCTTCTGAAACTATTTGGTTAATACTCACAATCAGAGTAATGAAATAACAATGAAGTAACGTTTATACGTATAAGGGAAAAATATTTTTATTAATGAAGAAAGAAAGGAGATATCTACCTGATGGAAGATGCGCAGCTCAAAAGTATGAAAGCATTTTTATGAATGTGTAGGAAGTAATTCGATATATTGCTCGAGTATCTCGTAAAGTGGCGTTACTACTCCATGAGAAGATTATCTCATAGCACTTATACAGAATATTTCTTGAGTACTAATATTTTAAGAGTTGATTTTTTAAGTCATTTTACAAAGAAAAATTGAACATGTAATCTCAAAGGGTGTTAAAAATTTTATATGGTTATTGCTTTTAATTAAGCTTTTAATAACTTTTAATAGCTCATAAATAAGAAAAGATTTTTTCCAAACTCGAGTCAACAAATAGACAATATTACCTTCACTTTTCATATTTTTGGTTGCCGCTTTGTAAAAAAGCAATGAGGTACAAATGGGATTTAAGATTTACAATACATTACTGCTCCGAACTTATATGTCAACAGAATCAAATCTTAAAGCA
Organism: Trachymyrmex cornetzi; assembly: GCF_001594075.2. NCBI lineage: Eukaryota > Metazoa > Arthropoda > Insecta > Hymenoptera > Formicidae > Trachymyrmex > Trachymyrmex cornetzi. The sequence continues at coordinate 10,653 of NW_017298398.1, forward strand.
CGTTTGAAAAAGAAACCTCTTTTTATACAGAAGTTTCTATTTAGAAAGGAAAAATAATTTTACAAAATTTGTATAATCACTCGTATTTCTGACTCGAGGCTTTTGAGATATGAGAGGCTATTAAGATTCATATAAATTTTTCTTCACAAAATGATAAAGAAAAAATACCAGTTCCTAAAATCTAAAACTTACCTAAAAAAAAATTAATTTCTAAAATTAATAAAGATTTTCTAAAATTTTAGGCAACACTTAAGAAATATCCCGTGTAACGTGTTTAATGTACTCATTTAATCATGATGCGTGCCCACTTTGTGACATATATCCGCGTATCAAGCGTGAATCGCGCGTCGGTATATTTTTAAATGGAAATAAAAACGCGTGAGCTTTCACAAGTGGATCCGGAAGGGATCGTGAGACTTTCTTTAAACGATCTTTCATAAATGTACGATTAGAGAGAAACTTTCTACGTATATTAGACGACGTTCTCTATGTGTTATGTTCACTACATGAGATCAATTCAATAGAGATCAACTTCTTCTTAAATCACGTCAATAATTCCCAAAGGGGCTACAGGTAACGGAAACGATTCTTCGTTTCCGATTTTTTGTTTTTGTAGACATTGCATGCTTCTCTATTGCACATCATTCCGAAATAACACATTCAGAAATTATCCCGCGTATTAAAGCAGACTTTAACACTGGAACTATCAACGTAGTCAAAACGACTAGTTTGTAATCTTTTTTTTTTTTAATTATTTATGACAATGCATTTTTTTCAGTTTCTCGTTATTTTTATTATTGCAATTTGTAAAAATCGAGATCTAAATTGATCAATTTATTTTTTCCCTTCATGCTTTTTCAAAGATATGTATACTATAAAATATTTAAATGGTAGAAATTAATCATCGGTAGTTCTAGTATTAAAGTAGACGTTTACGCTAACGAATCACACGATCAATGCAACGACGCAGAACCGTTTGAAAAACGGGCAAATTAAGCTTTTTTCTGTATGGATGTGTCCCCGCGGATGAATTGTTGAGAATACACGAAGACAGGACAAAAAAATGGAAAAGTCAGCCAAATATACCAAAAATAAGATAAAAGAAAAAAACAAAAAAGAATCAAAAGTAATATACATTTGTCCGAGAAGACACTAAAAGAATGTTCTTCGTATTCATTTTGCATATCATAAATTTGCTCATACAGCAATTACAGTTTGTTACTAGCTTTTAAGCACTAATGGGAATTTTTGAAAGAAAAAAAACTTTCTGGGACGTGACACATTTTTTATGTCAAGTCTTCAAATCATGTTAATTCGTCGATGACGTATGCACTTTTCTTTATATAAATGAATAGAGGAGTCTTTTTTATTGATAAATTTGTGATATTTATCTTGTGTACGTATTCGGTATTGTCCTTTATGTAAGATAATTCGTTTTTATAATGTTCTTATAAACAATTTTGAAAAAGATATTTAAAAATTAGTTTAAAAAAATCTTACGTTGCCTATATGACATGTTTCGAGATAATTTAGCTCTGGCTGCTTCGCCTTTGCCAGTGTTTTTCGTTTGTGTATGCGTAAAGCGTTGACGACGGTACTGAGGAGCAACATGTATGAATTGTGAATGTATATAAAAAAAATATATATAATAGAGACTGAGCGGAGGAAATGCTCGAATCGCAGCGTTCATCGACAAATTTCTTCATATGAAAGTTTATAAGAGAATTCTTCTTTAATAGTGCCAACTATGTAATTCATGAAAAAAAAAATAAAAGTCAAGTAGAAAAAATATGCCACCTAATCGTGTAAATCAAATTCACAATGTAAACAATCAGAAAATTTTTACTGACTAAAAAATGTTATGTATGCAAAAATATTGAGATGTAAATCTTATAATTTAAAAATTAATACTATGTTGAGGATTAAATAGAAAAAAAAAATTTAATTAGTATGCAATCGAAACAAGCATAATACGAATTATTGCGGCATCTTGGATGACGTAAGAATATCGTACAGCAATTTCTTTGTCCTCATTGTCCTGCTATTGCACTATTTATTTCCGCACACACCCTGCATCGGAACGAGATGCAATTTGCATACATGCAAGTAGGTGCAGCATTGTCGATTGCTAACTATCTGTGTCAGAACAACGATGCATACAAGAAAAGGTTGTAGTTACGTAACGCTTGTTACGAGTCAGCGTATATTTAAATTAAGTCTCATTTATTTTGCACATAGTCTTACATATCTTTACACAGTACTAATCTACACGAAAGGGCATCGTGGAACATTGACAATTTTAGTTTTCCCAAAGATGCCGTACACGCGAAGACTTGGTGTAAGATATTATATATCTATAAGGCTTGTTGTATATATCTGTAAGTCTAGAAAACAAACATTTACAAATTCTGTTAAATATTGCTTTTAAAAGATATTAAATTTGTCCATCCTCTTCGCGTGTATGGCAGATCTAATTGCGCAGGTAACCCGACGGCAGCAACGAGGATAAGCTTTGCGACGGGTATGCAACAGTATTAAAAAACATGGAAGAGAAAAGAACACTGTGATTCTTTCGGATTCACCAGTCGCTGCTTCTCGGCTGGTGATGCCAAAGAATCACGTCTTTTCTTGGATCACAACACGAAAGAATCGCGGTGCTTTGGGCTCGGATCTGTTACAATTGCTCTATGACAGAGCGGAGTCGCGGAGAAATCTTAATCCGCACAAATGGGTGCGATTATCATTAATCAAAGGCCCCTTCGAGCGTTATCACAAGTAGAGAGGAGAGCGGCGCGTCGAGCTGAAGTCAGCTCTCTCGCTCGCGGCAATCGAGTCCTTCCTTATTTAGAGCGCGACATATGCGGAATGTCATTATTGCAAATTGGCAAGTCGATGCTCTTCTCCGGGCTGTGAGAAGTGATTATTATCTTGCATATATGAAACAATCTTCGCGTATTGGCGACTGAACTACTGCGGTCTTCCACCGTCGAGTTTTGATTCAATCATCAATCCTTTCGTGCTGAAGTAGCGGTCGCAGATAATCTCGAATAGTTCTCTAAATGACGGCCTACGGGAAAAGCGGACAACTTCTCCGGATAGTTACGCAGATAGCACCGTACGCGCGACCACGACTAATCTACCGCGAAATAATCTTTTAGCCAACCGACCGATTCGATCATCAATTCCGGTCACAAATTAAAGAACCGCGATCTCGAATGGTTCTGCAAGCGACGTTGCAGGTACTTCTTAGGAATCAGCAATTCGCAATCGAATATCACGATGCGCGTGCACGCGCGAATCTTGACCACCGATTTTGATAGTCGCAGTTTTCATTTTCACGAAAGTCTCTGAGGTTTTTTCTCGTGTTTCGGAGATACTGGCGTTCGCTGGAACGTCGTTCTAGGTGCGATGAGAGGACCGAGACCTTTTTGAGTACTTCTTCCTCTCGGTGACGATACGTCAAACGGCCCCGTACTCCTCGCTCGACGGCGACTCGTCACTGGCTGATGGCCTGGGTGGCCTGGGAGGTCGTGGCGGCCGGTGATGCAGCGTGGGTGCCGGTCTTCTCGGTGGCGGAGGCGGATGCACTCCATAAGACATATCATCTCCCTCTTCGCTGCTGGGCGACGGCGAAGGCGCTCGATCCTCCTGTTCCTGCAGCAGCTGTCGAAACTCCTGGATCGACTCGTTCAAGGACCACAATTGCGACAATAACGAGAGATCGAGCTGCCGTAGACCAAACTGCAAATGCGAAAATAATTATTGTAATGCACTGAAAATTGAGAATGAAAAAAAGATTGTATTGTAGTGAGTTTGCGAGAGACACGTAAAATATTTGTACACGTAATTATCGCTTTGAGGCCTATTGTTCTATGACATTGGAAACTAAGTTAACTGGAATTTTACAGCAATCTCGATTTCCAATTAGAAATAAATATATAAAATACTTAGGTATAATGTTACTGCTTACATAAATTTTATTCTATAAAAGATTGACTTTTAGATATTTATTAAAGAGATTCTACGATCATCATTTTCCGTAACCCCGTGACTTTTCATCATTATCGCCACCGTGGATTGCTGCGAAATTTCACATAGGATTCGATATATAGAAGCTGGAGGAATGCATTCACTTTTACCATACGGTCTCCAAGGTAAATGTTACCTCGTGATTTACGGACTGAAACGACGCATTTCCAAGCAGCTTGGCGGCTGCTTGGTCGTGGGAACTGAGGAAGAGGGAGTTGTATAGGAGAGACGTGGAAAAGGAGAACGGGAAGAATATGAGAGACGCGAGCGGACAACGCGACGAAGGAGAAACGAAGCTAGGAGAGGGACGATGACGAAGAGCAGAAGAGAGAACGAAGGTGAAAAGGAGCGGGCGAGGGAAAAGGGGTACAGAGGAGTAGAATCATGCCTGAGGGAATGTAGCGTGGGAGCGGCTGTGCGAACTCGCTTCCCGTGTCTGGATTGACTATTAAATTATTAGCCCAGCTTAGATGCGCGAGTCGAGATGTTGACGCGAACGGGGATCCAACAAGAGTTCATCACGAGAGCTCTTCTCCTCGGAGAGATCCTACTCGAGATCCCGTTACAGTTAATTTCGGGAAGATTGCCGCAATGCCACGCGAACGTGGTCGGCATGATACGACAATATTTTTATACGAAACGAATATATAGCGATCGCTGAATCAACAAGACGTTCAAATTTCTAACGGAAAGAACGGTTTTGCTGAAATATTCCAAAAATTCAGCTAAATACAAGTCTGAATAAATTTTGTTTGACTATTGAAATAATTATATAAGATACTATGGCTCATCATGTTTGAAATTATCACATCATTATTTTGATAGTCTGAAAAAATTATTTTTAGATCTATTACACATAAATTTTTAGATAATTCAGCAAAATACTTTCCATGTAATTGCAAAGCGACGACAAAATTGAGTTGCTAATGGGATGTACACAAAAAGATGTCGCAGTAATTTTATTTGAAATAAACAGTCTTTTAGAATTTTAATCATTAGTCGTCGACGCGATGATGGGATTGTTGAGCTGCTAATGAGATGTACGCCAAGAGATATTGTAGTAATTTTATTTGAAATAAACACAAAGCCTCTTAGAATTTCAATTGTTAATCGGCGTAGATGAATACGGTGTGTAACTAGCAGTAGGTATGTGAAGTATGTTTGCGCAGCAAACTTGCAAGGTAATATAGCTATTAAAAAGCGGAGCCTCCGCACGGTTCAGTGATACAAGCGCGCCCTGTCTTTCTCTACCGCGGTATGATATACTCTGGTTTCCCTCGCTGCTTATGATCCCACGCATTAAATACACGCTCATCGTGCGCCGCAATTTACTCACACGCGATCGCGGCCTCGAGGTAACGGGTCATCCGGGTCGCCCAAACAAACGCGGAAGGATCGGGAGAAACAGACAGGAGAGCAACAGAGGTGGACAACGACGACCGAGTGGAAAATGAAGGTTCGCGGAACGTGATCGGACTGACGCGACGGAATATCGAGGATAAGGAGTGGCAAGGATTGAAGTTCAAAAGATAAGGAATACTTCCAAGTAGAAATCAAAGACGACAGGAAAGGAAACTATTCGAAAGAAATTTGTAAACAAAAATAACAAAGATAATATAACAAGAATTAGAAAACCAGTAAAAAATATTATCTAAAATAAGAAATAAAAATTATGAAATATAACAAAGAGAAAAATTATCTAAGTATCAAAGTGAAACTGAATTAAGGATTTCGATACAAACTAGATCATAGACACAAAGCCAACATGGATGCCCTGGTAGAAATTTCATTCATTTTTTGAGCAGTTACTAAACAGTTACACCAACTTCTGTCTAGTAACTGAGAAGGAAAAGTGCTTAGGATCCCAATCAGGATGTAACGCTTTGTTTGCAGTTACTGCATACAAAAGTTGCGTAAAATCTGAATCCATTTACTGCATAGAAACACAACAAATAATGGATATTAAATTGATTAATGAGTAAGCCAACTGCTCGTGAAATGGACAGAATAAAACTCTATCAAGTTCTTGTCCATTTCCTACTCAGTATTGGCACAATTAATGAGAATACAGTAATATTAGAAAGTAACTGAATAGGAAAACTGCATACATTTCTACTAGAGTGGAATAAAAGTTTAAAAAATATTTTAAACACGCAAACACTTTGTGTCATGTTTAAAAAATTTAAATGGTACACAAATGTGTGGTTTACAGAAATGAGAGTCGCGCGAATAATTTGCACAGCTTCCGTCGCGATCGATGACAGCGGAAGAATCTCGATGGCCACTCTGAAATCGCACGTGCTTGTTGCACGCGTAGGCGTGGAATTTTCCTGCACATGCTCGTAAATACGTTTCGCGCCGTGATAGATGACTAATGGTTTCTATTAGAGTTAATGGCTGCCGTTATGGGATGTACAATTTCAGGCACCAATTTGAATCGCATCGACAATTTGCTGACCGCATGTCGAGTGGTACTCTTGCTACACGTGCCGTAAAATCCAATCCAATAGTCAAATAATTTTCTAATCGTAAGAGATTTTGATTATTTATTTCTAATCATTATATATATCAGTTGCTTCAGACTAAAAATCGCATCCGCAAAACTCTTAAAACGTTTTATTTCTCCATCCAGATTGCACATTAAGAGTATTTTATTCGTGTCAAAATAAATTAATCATTGTCCGTATTTCTGCATTTCGTTTGCCTAAAGGTTCTTAAAAAAATAAAATAATTTTATCTTACTCTCTAAATCATTAAATGATTGAGTATCATTACTTTAAAGACTATAATTTTCTTGGGGAATGAAATTGTAACATAAAGATTCGATCTTTCTCTCTCTCTCTTTCTCTTTTTCTGCATATATATCTCCTATCTTATCGTATATAAATAATTAACGTCGTTATATAACTAGACGTTGAAAATCAGAAAAAAAATCAAAATCCTGATAGTCTGCAAACCGGTTCTATATTGCGCAGCAACTATCATTTTCACGAGACATCGAGAAACATCGAGAGATACGTTTTACGACCAAAATAACGAGAACGCGATGTTAACGAAGAAGTAAAAGAGTGAAAACAATTTTCGGATGAATACCATTTCTCTCCTGAGCACTGCCAGTTGGGTATCCAAGGTAGTAAGTTGTCTGGCAGGTGGAGACGGCCTCGATGACGATGTTTGCAGCGACGTTTTGCTGCCTCTTTGGGATTTACTGGACGACCTCGTGGGCGGTGGAGGCGGGGGG